>NW_027310990.1:0-38478 GCF_047496795.1 Chiloscyllium punctatum | reverse complement strand
CCCCCTCTCCTTCCCCCATCTCCTTCCCCCTCCTCCCCCCTCTCCTTCCCCCCATCTCCTTCCCCCTCCTCCCCCCTCTCCTTCCCCCCTCTCCTTCCTCTCCATCTCCTTTCTACCCCCATCTCCTTCCCTCCATCTCCTTCCCCACTCTCCTTCCCCCACTCTCCTTCCCCCCTCTCCTTCCTTCCCCCTTCCTGCCCCCTTCTTCCCCCTCCTTCCCCCCTCCTTCCACCCCCTTCCTTCCCCCTTCCTTCCCCCCCTTCCCCCACTCTCCTTCCCCCACTCTCCTTCCCCCCCTCCTTCCTTCCCCCTTCCTGCCCCCTTCTTCCCCCCTCCTTCCCACCCTCCTTCCCTCCCATCTCCTTCCTTCCCCCTTTCCTTCCCCGTCCTTCCTTCCCCCCTCTCCTTCACTCCATCTCCATCCTTCCCCCCTCCTTCCCCCACTCTCCTTCCCCCACTCTGCTTCCCCTCTCTCCTTCCCCCAATCCTTCCTTCCACCCTCCTTACCCCCTCCTTCCCTCCCATCTCCTTCCTTCCCCCTTTCCTTCCCCCATCCTTCCTCCCCCCTCCTTCCCCATCTCCTTCCTTCCCCCATCATTCCCCCTTCCCCCATCTCCTTCCTTCCCCTGTCTCCTTCCTCCACCTCTCCTTCCCCCTCCTTCCTTCCCTCCCTCCTTCCTCCACCCTTCTTCCCCCTCTCCTTCCCCCCTCTCCTTCCTTTCCCCCTCCTTCCTTCCCTCCCCTCTCCTTCACCCCCTCTCTGCGCCCCTCTCCTTCCTTCCCCCCCACTCTCCTTCCTTCCCCCTCTCCTTCCTTCCCCCTCCTTCCTTACCCCGCTCCTTCCTTCCCCCTCTCCTTCCTTCCCCCATCTCCTTCCTTCCCCCATCTCCTTCCTTCCCCCTTCCTTCCCCCCTCTCCTTCCCCATCTCCTTCCTTCCCCCTTCCTTCCCCCTCTCCTTCCCCCATCTCCTTCCTTCCCGCATCCTTCCCCCCTCCTTCCCCCTCTCCTTTCTTCCACCTTCCTTCCCCCATCCTACCCCCTCTCCTTCATTGCCCCTTCCTCCCCCCTCCTGCTCCCCTCCTTCCTTCCCCCTTCCTTCCCCCATCCTTCCCCCCTTCCCCCATCTCTTTCCTTTCCCCATCTCCTTCCTCCTCCCCTCACTTCCCCCCTCCTTCCTTCCCTCCCTCCTTCCTCCCCCTTCTTCCCCCTCTCCTTCCCCCTCTCCTTCTTCCCCCCCTCCTTCCTTCCCTCCCCTCTCCTTCACCCCCTCTCCTTCCACCCCTCTCCTTCCCCCCCTCCTTCCTTCTCCCCACTCTCCTTCTTTCCCCCTCTCCCTTCCTTACCACCTCCTTCCTTCCCCCTCTCCTTCCTTCCCCCTCTCCTTCCTTCCCCCTCTCCTTCCTTCCCCCATCTCCTTCCTTCCCCCCATTTCCTTCCTTCCCCCATCTCCTTCCTTCCCCCATCTCCTTCCTTCCCCATTCCTTCCCCCACTCTCCTTCCCCCTCTCCTTCCTTCCCCCTTCCTTCCCCCCTCCTTCCCCCCTCTCCTTCCCCCACTCTCCTTCCCCCTCTCCTTCCTTCCCCCTTCCTTCCCCCCTCCTTCCCCCCTCTCCTTCCCCCCTCTCCTTCCCCCCTCTCCTTCCCTCCCTCTCCTTCCCTCCCTCTCCTTCCTTCCCCCATCTCCTTCCTTCCCTCCCACTCTCCTTCCTTCCCTCCCTCTCCCTTCCTTCCCCCTCCTTCCTTACCCCCTTCCTTCCTTCCCTCCCTCTCCCTTCCTTCCCCCATCTCCTTCCTTCCCCCCATTTCCTTCCTTCCCCATCTCCTTCCTTCCCCCATTTCCTTCCTTCCTCATTCCTTCCCCCCTACTTCCCCATCTCCTTTCTTTCCCCTTCCTTCCCTCTCTCCTTCCTTCCCCCTCTCCTTCCCACCATCTCCTTCCTTCCCCATCTACTTTCTTCCCCCCTCCTTCCCCCCTCCTTCCTCCCCTCGCCTTCACCCCATCTCCTGCCTTCACCCCCCTCTCCTTCCCCCATCTCCTTTCTTCCCCCATCTCCTTCCTCTCCCCCTCCTTCACCCCCTCTCCTTCCTTCCACCCCTCCTTCCTTCCCACCCTCTCCTTCTTCTCCCCTCTCCTTCCTTCCGCCCCCCTCCTTCCTTCCCCCCTACTTAGCCCATCCTTCCCCCCATCTCCTTCCTCTCCCCCTCCTTTGCCCCCTCTCCTTCCTTCCACCCCTCTTTCCCTCCCACCCTCTCCTTCTTCTCCCCTCTCCTTCCTTCCGCCCCCCTCCTTCCTTCCCCCCCTACTTAGCCCCTCCTTCCCCCCATCTCCTTCCTCCCCCCTCCTTCACCCACATCTCCTTCCTTCTCCCCATCTCCTTCCTTCCCCCCTCATTCCCCCATCTCCTTTCTTCCCCCTTCCTTCCCCCCTCTATCCTTCCCCCTTCCTTCCCCCCTTCTTCCACCCCTCGCCTCCCCATCTCCTGCCTTCACCCCCCTCTCCTTCCCCCATCTCCTTCCTTCACCCCCATCTCCTTCCTTCTCCCCATCTCCTTCCTTCCCCCCTCATTCCCCCATCTCCTTTCTTCCCCCTTCCTTCCCCCCTCCATCCTTCCCCCTTCCTTCCCCCCTCCTTCCACCCCCCTCCTTCCCCCCATCTCCTGCCTTCACCCCCCTCTCCTTCCCCATCTCCTTCCCTCCCACCCTCTCCTTCTTCTCCCCTCTCCTTCCTTCCGCCCCCCTCCTTCCTTCCCCCCTACTTCCCCCTCATTCCCTGCATCTCCTTCATTCCCCCCTCTCCTTCCCCCCTCGTTCCCCCATTGCCCCCTCTCCTTCCTTCCACCCATCTCCTTGCCCCCCTCCCCCCCATCTCCTTCCCCCTTCCTTCCACCCCACCTTCCCCCATCTACTTCCCCCTTCATTCTCCCCCGTCCTTCCCCCCTCTCCTTCCTCCCCCCACTCTCCTACCTTCCCCCCCTCCTTTCTTCCCCCTTCCTTCCCCCCCTCCTACCTTCCCCCTTTATTCCCTCCTCCTTCGCCCCCTCTCTTTCCCACCATCTCCTCTCCTTCCCCCCTCTCCTTTCTCCCCCACCTTTCCCCTATCTCCTTTCTTCCCCCTTCCTTCCCCCTCCATCCTTCCCCCTTCCTTCCCCCATCCTTCCACACCTCGCCTTCCCCCATCTCCTCCATTCCCCCTATCTCCTTCCTCTCCCCCTCCTTCAGCCCCTCTCCTTCCTTCCACCCCTCCTTCCCTCCCACCCTCTCCTTCTTCTCCCCTCTCCTTCCTTCTTCCCCCTCCTTCCTTCCCCCCTACTTCCCCCTCCTTCCCCCCTCGTTCCCCCCTTTGCCCCCTCTCCTTTCTTCCCCCATCTCCTTCCTTCCACCGATTTCCTTCCTCCACTCCTTCCCCCCTTCCTCTCCATCTCCTTCCTTCCCCCCATCTCCTTGCCTCCCTCCTTCCCCCATCTCCTTCCCCCTTCCGTACTCCCCCTCTCCTTCCCCCATTTCCTTCCTTCCCCCTCACATTCCTTCCCCCTTCCTTCCCCCTCCATCCCCCCTCTCCTTCTGCCCATCTCCTGCCTCCCCACTTCACCCCGATCTCCTTCTTTCCCCCATCTCCTTCCTCCCCCTCCTTCAACTCCCTCTCCTTTCTTCTCCCCATCTCCTTCCTTCCCCCATCTCCTTCCTTCCCCCTTTCTTCCCCCCCTTTCCTTCCCCCATCTCCTTCCTTCCTCCTTTCTTCCCCCCTCTCCTTCCCCCATCTCCTTCCTTCCCACTTCCTTCACCCCCTCTCCTTCCCCCATCTCCTTCCTTCCCCCTCTACTTCCTTCCCCTTTCCTTACCCCCTCCTTCCCCCCTCTCCTTCCCCCCATCTCCTGCCTTCCCCCCTCTCCTGCCCCCATCTCCTTCCTTCCCCCATCCTTGCCTGCCCCCCTCCTTCTTTCCCCCGATTTTCCTTCCCCCATCCTTCTTTCCCCCCCTCCTACACCCCATCTCCTTCCTCCCCCCATCTCCTTCCTGACTCCCCCTTACACCCCCCTCTCCTTCCTTCTCCCCCTCACTCCTTCCCCCCTCTCCATCACCCCCACCTCCTTCCTTCCCCCCTTCCCCCCTCCTTCCCCATCACCTTCCTTCCACCCATCTCCTTCCTTCCCCTCTCTCCTCCCCACTTCCTTCCCCCCTCTCATTCCTCCATCTCTCCTTCCCCCTCTCTTTCCTCCCACTCTCCTTCCGTCCTCCTTCCTCCCCCCTCCTTCCCCCCTCTCCTTCCCCATCTCCTGTCTTCGCCCCGTCTCCTTCCCCGCCATCTCCTTCCTTCCCCCACCTCCTTCCTCCCCCCTCCTTCACCCTCTCTCCTTCCATCGCCCCCCTTCACCCCCATCTCCTTCCTTCCCTCCCATCTCCTCCCTTCCACCATCTCCTTCCTCCCCCCTTCCTTCCCCCTTCCTTCCCCCTCTACTTCCTTCCCCCTTCCTTCCCCCCTCCTTCCACCCCTCTCCTTCCCGCCATCTCCTGCCTTTCCCACCTCTCCTGCCCCCATCTCCTTCCTTCCCCCTCCTTCCCTGCCCCCCTCCTTCCTCCCCCGTTCTTCCTTCCCCCTCCTTCCTTCCCCTCCTCCTTCACCCCATCTCCTTCCTCCCCCCATCTCCTTCTCGCCCCCCTTACACTCCCCTCTCCTTCCTTCTCCCCCTCTCTCCTTCCCCCCTCCCCTTCTCCCCCATCGCCTTCATTCCGGACCCCTCTCCTTCCCCCCTCTCCTTCACCCCCATCTCCTTCCTTCCCCCCCTTTCCCTCTCCTTCCCCCATCACCTTCCTTCCCCCATCTCCTTCCTTCCCCCCTCTCCTCCCCCTTCTTTCCCCCTTCCTTCCCCCCTCTATTTTCCGCTTCTCTCCTTCCCCCTCTCTTTCCTCCCTCTCTCCTTCCCCCTTCCTTCCTCCCCGCTCCTTCACCCCCTCTCCTTCCCCTTCCTTCCCCCCCTCATTTCCCCTTCTCTCCTTCCCCCTCTCTTTCCTCCCTCTCTCCTTCCCCCTTCCTTCCTCCCCACTCCTTCACCCCCTCTCCTTCCCCCTTCCTTCCCCCCTCCTTCTCACCATCTCGTTCCTTCCCCCTTCCTTCCCCCACTCCTTCCGTCCTCCTTCCTCCCCCTTCCCCCCTCTCCTTCCCCCATCTCCTGTCTTCGCCCCCTCTCCTTCCCCGCCATCTCCTTCCTTCCCCCATCTCCTTCCTCCCCCCTCCTTCACCCCCATCTCCTTCCTTCCCCCATCTCCTTCCTCCCCCCTCCTTCCCCCCTTTCCTTCCCCCATCTCCTTCCTTCCCCCATCTCCTTCCTCCCCCCTTCCTTCCCCCCTCTCCTTCCCCCCAACTCCTTCCTCCCCCCTTCCTTCCCCCATCCTTCCTTCCCCCTTCCTTCCCCCCTCTCCTTCCTCATCTCCTGCCTTCCCACCCTCACTCTCCCCCCTCCTTCCTCCTCCCTTCCTTCCTCCCCCTCATTCCTTCCCCCCTCCTTCCCCCCTTCTTGCCCCATCTGCTTCCTTCCCCCTATCCTTTCACCCTCTCTCCTTCCCCCTTCCTTCCCCCCTCTCCTTCCCCCATCTTCTTCCTTCCCCCTCTCCTTCCTTCCCCCTCTCCTTCACTCCCCTCTCCTTCCTTTCCCCATCTCCTTCCTTCTCCCCCCTCTCCTTCCCCATTCCCTATCCCCTCTCCTTCCCCCTCTCCCCTTCCCCCTTCGTTCCCCCCTCTCTCTTTCCCCCTCTCTCCTTCCCCCTTCCTTCCCCCCCTCTCCTTCCTCCCTCTCTCCTTCCCCTCTCCTTCCTCCCTCTCTGTCCCCCTTCCTGCCCCCTCTCCTGTCCCCCACGCTCCTTTCACCTTCCACCCTCCCATCCCCTTCCCCTCTCTCTCTCTCCCCCTTCCTTCTCCCCTTCCCCCTTCCTTCCCACCCCTCCTTCCCTCTTCCTCCTCCCCTCCTTCCCTCCCCATCTCCTTCCCCCTTCCTTCCCCCTCCTTCCCCCATCTCCTTCCCCCATCTCCTTCCCCTCTCCTTCCCCCCTATCTCCTTGCCCCTATCTCCTTCCCCCTATCTCCTACCCCGCTATCTCCTTCCCAACTATCTCCTTCCCACTTATCTCCTTCCCCCTTCCTTCCCCCTCCTTCCCCCATCTCCTTCCCCCTTCCTTCCCCTCTCCTTCCCCCCATCGCCTTCCCCCATCTCCTTCCCCCCATCTCCTCCCCCCAATCTTCTTCTACCCCATCTCCTTCCCCCTTCCTTCCCCCCTCTCCTTCCCCCTATTTCCTTCCTCCTCTCCTTCCCCCTTATCTCCTTCCTCCCCTCTCCTTCCCCTATTTCCGTCTCCCTCTCCTTCCCCCTTATCTCCTTCCTCCCCTCTCCTTCCCCCTTCCTTCCCCCTTCCCCTATCTCCTTGCCCCCTCCTTCCCCCCTTATCGCCTTCCCCCTTCCTTGCCCCCTTCCCCCATCTCCTTCCCCCCATCTCCTTCCCACTTCCTTCCCCCCTCCGTCCCCATCTCCTTCCCCCATCTCCTTCCCCCTTCCTCCCCCATCTCCTTCCATCTTCCTTCCCCCATCTCCTTCCCCTCTCCTTCCTCCCCATCTCCTTCCCACATCTCCTTCCCACTATCTCCTCCCCCTATCTCCTTCCCCCTTCCTTCACCCCTCTCCTTCCCCCTATCTCCTTCCCCCTTCCTTCCCCCATCTCCTTCCCCCATCTCCTTCCCCATCTCCTTCCTCCCCCCTCCTTCCCCCCTTTCCTTCCCCCATCTCCTTCCTTCCCCCATCTCCTTCCTCCCCCCTTCCTTCCCCCCTCTCCTTCCCCCCAACTCCTTCCTCACCCCTTCCTTCCCCCATCCTTCCTTCCCCCTTCCTTCCCCCCTCTCCTTCCCCATCTCCTGCCTTCCCACCCTCATCTCCCCCCTCCTTCCTCCTCCCTTCCTTCCTCCCCCTCATTCCTTCCCCCCTCCTTCCCCCCTTCTTGCCCCATCTGCTTCCTTCCCCCTATCCTTTCACCCTCTCTCCTTCCCCCTTCCTTCCCCCCTCTCCTTCCCCCATCTTCTTCCTTCCCCCTCTCCTTCCTTCCCCCTCTCCTTCACTCCCCACTCCTTCCTTTCCCCATCTCCTTCCTTCTCCCCCCTCTCCTTCCCCATTCCCTATCCCCTCTCCTTCCCCCTCTCCCCTTCCCCCTTCGTTCCCCCCTCTCTCTTTCCCCCTCTCTCCTTCCCCCCTTCCTTCCCCCCCTCTCCTTCCTCCCTCTCTGTCCCCCTTCCTGCCCCCTCTCCTGTCCCCCACGCTCCTTTCACCTTCCACCCTCCCATCCCCTTCCCCTCTCTCTCTCTCCCCCTTCCTTCCCCCCTTCCCCCTTCCTTCCCACCCCTCCTTCCCTCTTCCTCCTCCCCTCCTTCCCTCCCCATCTCCTTCCCCCTTCCTTCCCCCTCCTTCCCCCATCTCCTTCCCCCATCTCCTTCCCCTCTCCTTCCCCCCTATCTCCTTGCCCCTATCTCCTTCCCCCTATCTCCTACCCCGCTATCTCCTTCCCAACTATCTCCTTCCCACTTATCTCCTTCCCCCTTCCTTCCCCCTCCTTCCCCCATCTCCTTCCCCTTCCTTCCCCTCTCCTTCCCCCCATCGCCTTCCCCCATCTCCTTCCCCCATCTCCTCCCCCCAATCTTCTTCTACCCCATCTCCTTCCCCCTTCCTTCCCCCCTCTCCTTCCCCCTATTTCCTTCCTCCCTCTCCTTCCCCCTTATCTCCTTCCTCCCCTCTCCTTCCCCCTATTTCCTTCCTCCCTCTCCTTCCCCCTTATCTCCTTCCTCCCCTCTCCTTCCCCCTTCCTTCCCCCTTCCCCTATCTCCTTGCCCCCTCCTTCCCCCCTTATCGCCTTCCCCCTTCCTTGCCCCCTTCCCCCATCTCCTTCCCCCCATCTCCTTCCCACTTCCTTCCCCCCTCCGTCCCCATCTCCTTCCCCCATCTCCTTCCCCCTTCCTCCCCCATCTCCTTCCATCTTCCTTCCCCCCATCTCCTTCCCCTCTCCTTCCTCCCCATCTCCTTCCCACATCTCCTTCCCACTATCTCCTCCCCCTATCTCCTTCACCCTTCCTTCACCCCTCTCCTTCCCCCTATCTCCTTCCCCCTTCCTTCCCCCATCTCCTTCCCCCATCTCCTTCCCCCATCTCCTTCTCCCTTCCTTCCCCCATCTCCTTCCCCCTTCCTTCCCCCCATCTCCTTCCCCTTCCTCCCCCATCTCCTTCCCCCTTCCTTCCCCCCTCCTTCTCCCCATCTTCTTCCCCCTTCCTTGCCCCTCTCTCCTTCTCCCCTCTCTCCTTCCTTTTCTTTCCACCCCTCCTTCTCCCATCTCTCCTTCCCCCACTCCTCCCTCTCTCCTTTTCCCTTCCTTACCACCTCTCCTTCTCCCCTCGCTCCTCCCACTTCCTTCCCCGTTCTCCTTCTGTCCTCTCTTCTGCCCCTGCTTTCCCTCCCCTCTATCCTTCCCCCTCTCTCCTCCCCCTTCCTTTCACCCTCTCCTTCTCTCCCCTTTCCCCCTTTCATTCTCTACTCTCTCATTCCCTCTTCCTTCCCCTCTCTCCTTCTCCCCTGTCTCCTTTCCCCTTCCTTTACCCCCCTCCTTCTCCCCTCTCTCGTTGCCCCTCTCCTTCCCTGTCTCCTTCGCCCGTCTCTCCTTCTCCTCTCTCTCCTTCGCCAGTTCTTCCCCTCTGTCCTTTCTCTCTCTCTCCTTCCCACCTCTCTCTTTCTCCACCTCTCCTTCCCACTTCCTTCCCCTCTCTCCTACCCCCTTCATTTACCCCCCTCTCCTTCTACCCTCTCTCCTTCCCCCTTCCTTCACCCCTCTCCTTCTCCCCTGTCTCCTTTCCCCTTCCTTCGCTCCCCTTCTCCCTTCTCTCGTTGCCCCCTCCTTCCCCTCTCTCCTTCTCCCCTCTCTCCTTCTCCCCTATCTCCTTCTCCCCTCTCTCCTTCCCCGGTTCTTCCCCTCTGTCCTTTCTCTCTATCTCCTTCCCACCTCTCTCTTTCTCCATTGCTCCTTCCCCCTTCCTTCCCCTCTCTCCTACCCCCTTCCTTTACCCCCTCCTTCTCCCCTCTCTCCTTCTCCCTTCCTTACCCCTCTCCTTCTCCCCTCTCTCCTCCCACTTCCTTCCCCGGTCTCCTTCTGTCCTCTCTTCTGCCCCCTGCTTTCTCTCCCCTCTATCCTTCCCCCCTCTCTCCTCCCCTTCCTTTCACCCTCTCCTTCTCCCCCCTTTCCCCCTTTCGTTCTCTACTCTCTCATTCCCCCTTCCTTCCCCTCTCTCCTTCTCCCCTGTCTCCTTTCCCCTTCCTTTACCCCCCTCCTTCTCCCCTCTCTCGTTGCCCCTCTCCTCCCCGTTTCCTTCGCCCCTCTCTCCTTCTCCCCTCTCTCCTTCGCCAGGTCTTCCCCTCTGTCCTTTCTCTCTCCCTCCTTCCCACCTCTCTCTTTCTCCACCTCTCCTTCCCACTTCCTTCCCCTCTCTCCTACCCCCTTCCTTTACGCCCCTCCTTCTCCCCTCTCTCCTTCACCCTTCCTTCCCCTCTCTCCTACCCCCCTTCCTTTAACCCCTCTCCTTCTCCCCTGTCTCCTTCTCCCTTCCTTCCCCTCTCTCCTTTTCCCCTCTCTCATTTCCCCTTTCTTCTGCTCTCTCTTTCTCCCCCCTTCCTTTCCCCTTTCATTCTCCCCTCTCTCATTGCCCCTCTCCTTCCCCTCTCTCATTCTCCCCTCTCTCCTTCCCCCCTTTCTTTCTCCCCTCTCTTCTTCTCCCCTCTCTCCTTCTGCCTCCCCTTCCCCTCCCTCCTCCCCCTTCCTTGCTCCTTTTTCCCGCCTCTCTCCTTCCCCCTCTCGTTCTCCACTCTTACTTCTCCCCTCTCTCCTTTCCCCTTCCTTACCCCGTCTCCTTCTCCCCCTCTCATTCCCCCTTCCTTCCTCCCTCCCCTTCTCCCCTCTCTCCTTCTCCCCTCTCTCCTTCCCCCTTCCTTGCCCTCTCTCCTTCCCCCTTCCTTCCCCTCTCTCCTTTACCGCCTCTCTCCTTCCACCCTCGCTCCTTCCCCATTCCTTCCGCTTTCTCTCCTCCCCCTCTCTCCTTCCCCCTCTCCTTCCCTCTTCGTTCTCCCTCTCTCTCTTTCCCCATTCCTTATCCTCTCTCCTTCCCCCCTCTCCTTCCCCCCTTCCTTCCCTCTCTCCTTCCCCCTCCTCTCATTCCCCCTGTCTCCTTCCCCCCTTGCTCCTTCCACTCCTCTGTCCTTCCCCACTCTCTACTTGCCCCCTCTCTCCTTCCCCCTCTCCTTCCCTCTTCCTTCTCCCTCTCTCTCTTTCCCCATTCCTTATCCTCTCTCCTTCCCCCCCTCCTTCCCCCTTCCTTCCCTCTCTCCTTCCCCCTCCTCTCATTCCCCCTGTCTCCTTCCCCCCTTGCTCCTTCCACTCCTCTGTCCTTCCCCACTCTCTACTTGCCCCCTCTCTCCTTCCCCCTTTCCTTCCCTCTTCCTTCTCCCTCTCTCTTTCCCCATACCTTATCCTCTCTCCTTCCCCCCTCTCCTTTCCCCTCTCCTTCCCCACGTCTCCTTCTCCCCTCTCTCCTTCCCCCTTCCTCCCCTCTCTCTTTCTCCCCTCTCTCCTTCCCCCTTCCTTCCTTCTCTCCTTCCCCCCTCTCCTTCCCTCTCCTTCCCTCTCTCCTTCTCCCCTCTCTCCTTCCCCTTCCTTCCCTCTCCCCTTCCCCCTCTTCTCATTCGCCCCCGTCTCCTTCCCCCCTTGCTCCTTCTACCCCTCTGTCCTTCCCCACTCTCTCCTTTCCCCCTCTCTAATTCCCCCTTCATTCCGGTCTCTCCTTCTCCCCTCTCTCTCCTTCCCCCTTCTCTCCTTCCCCTCTCCCCTTCCCTCCCCTCTTTTTTGCCCCTCTCCTTCCCCCCTCGCTCCTTCCTCCCCTCTGTCCTTCCCCACTCTCTACTTCCCCCCTCTCTCCTTCCGCCCTCTCCTTCCCCCCATCTACGTTTCGTCCTCTCCTTCACCCCCCTTCACTCTATCTCCTTCTGACAACCCTCCTCCCCCTCTCTTTCACTCCCTGTCCATTCGCCCTTCCCCCCTCTCCTTCCACCCTTCCCCTCTCTCCTTACCACACTCTTTCCCTCACTCTTTCCCCCAACTCCTTCTGACATCTCTCCTCTCCACTCTCTGCCTCCGTCTCCTTGCCCATCTCCTTCCCCCTCCTTCTCCCTCTACTTCCCCCCTTTCCCCTACTCACCTTCACCCCATTCCCCCTCTTCTTCCCCCTCTCCTTCCCCCGCTCTCCTTCCCCCGACTCTCAAACCCCTCTCTCTCCTTCCCATATCTTCCCATATTTCCCCTTCCCATCTCTTCTTCCCCCTCTCCTTACCCCATCTCTACTTTCACCCTCTCTCTGTCCACCCCCTTCCCCCACTCTCCTTCCCCCCTCTCCTTCTCCCCCTTTTCCACCCTCTCCTTCCCCCCTCTGCTTCCCCCCACCTTACTCCGTCTCTACTTTCATCCCCTCTCCTTCCCCTCTCCTTTCCCCCCTCCCTCCCCCTCTCCTTCCCTGCTCCTTCCCCCCCTCCATCTTATCCCTCTATCACTCCCTCCTTCCCCCACTCTCTCTCTGTGCATCTTGTGTTCTTTGACCCCGTTGTCTCAAACACAATCACCTTGTGCTGCAAAATATTTCCATCTCCCCCACTTCAAATACCCCCGAGTACATTGCTGTGTGTGGGACGGTGTTATTTGTTTAAAATATCAACAAAAGAAGCTGGAGAGGGTGTGAGAGAGGGGACAGAGAGAGAGAGAGAGAGAGAGATACGGACAGACAGAGAGATCCCCTCCCAGATACTCAGGGAATTGAATTGAACTGGCCAACCTGTGTCTTATTTATGTGATTATCACATTTGATCACCCAGGACTGGACACATCTCACATTACTCTGACATTAGAACAAGTCTTTGGGGAGAGTTTCTCATTTAAGGTTTTAATTCCCTTCTTGGGAAGTCTGGTCTGTCAGACATTTTCTGCGGATTCATATATTTGTATTAAATCGCAAGTCCCCAGTTACTCTAACGCCAGACTTCAAATCTGTTTTAAAAATGACAGGACCACAATCCGACAGGAGCCAGTTACCCAGAGGCCCCTAAAACCCAGCCCCCACCCCCCCCCCCCCCAGAGGAGATTAAACCTCGGGGAAATAAACACACAATCCACTGTGGGTCCCCACGGGGTGCAGCCTGTCGACCAGGCCTCAGGCCTTAGGCCCGTGCTCCCCCTCTGGAGGTTGTTCTTTCCTGGACTCGAACATTTTGGATCTTCATGTTGCAGATTTCCAAACAAAAGTTCCTCAGGATAAAAGGGAGAAAAGATCATGTGAAAGGGGGAGCGAGAGCATTTTGAAGGCAAGCTTAAAATCCCAGGTTTAAAATCACCCCCGCCCATCCCCAATGTATCAAAATATCTAACACAGTCAACAGTGGAACATGGTGTGGGAGCAGATCTTCCCAGGGATTGGAGGGGGATAGTGAGGGAATAGCATCAGATTCTTACACTCTGCAGTGACCTGGGATCAATGACCTTTTACTGAAAACAGTTCCCAACTTGTATGTGCCTGTAGTTCCCTCCAATCTGAAACCCTCATTACCCTCTGTCCTGTCTCCTCTCTCTGAGCCAATGGCATATTCATTCTGTTACTGACTATTAGTCCCTTCAGACACAGCAAGATCCCACAGGTAGTAGTGGGACCACAGACAGATTGTGTGTTTCACTGATGCTGGTTAAGGGTTCAATCCTGGCTTCAGGATGACAGAGATCCTGCTGTTTGACAAATTCAAACCACTTCCCACTATCTTTCTTCTCTACGCACTCGCTTGCTCTCTCTCTCTCTCTCTCTCTCTCTCCACCCTCCCCTTCTCCATCTCTAACCTTTTTCCCTTTCTCTGATTTAACCTTGTACATGGTCATCTTTATCTTACCTTTTAACAGATTGCAACATTTATATTTGACAATATTCCCTTTGATAAACAGTTTCCCAGCAGTCTCTGTGCCAGCAATGCTGTGGGCCATTGACGCACAGGGAGATCCCACAGGGTACTCCCTTCCTGCTCCAGAATGTGCTCCAATCCCACTTTCTGTCCAACAAGAGGCTGTGGATATCTTTGAGACTCCTGCTTTTTTAAAAAAATCCCTCCATCCCAGGATTTAATTTTGGGGATGGTATTTTCTAGAAGGAAGTGATTGGAGCAGGGCGGTGATGGGATATTGGAGAGCCCCGTTCTCTCCCTCCTCTCCCAGATCCTGTCTCCCTTTCCCAGCCCAGCTACAAAGACACATCTTATCCCTCTATCACTCCCTCCTTCCCACACACATTCCCTGTCTTTGTCTGCATTTTGTCTTTTTTTACCCCTTTGTCTCAACTCAATCACCTTGTGCTGCGAAATATTTCCTTCTCCCCCAATTCAAATACCCACGAGTCACATTGCTGTGTGTGGGACGGTTTTATTTGTTTGAAAAACCAACAAAAGAAGCTGGAGAGGGTGTGAGAGAGGGGACAGAGAGAGAGAGAGAGAGAGAGAGATCCCCTCCCAGATACTCAGGGATTGGGCCAACCTGGGTCTTATTTATGTGATTATCATATTTGGTCACCCTTCTTGCAATGAAGGCCACTCTGCAGGTGGTTTGAGACACAGCAAGATCCCACAAGTAGTATTACTCTGATATTAGAACAAGTCTTTGGGTAGAGTTTCTCATTTAAGGTTTTAATTCCCTCTTTGGGGGAGTCCTGTCTGTCAGACACTCACTGGGGATTGATGTGTTGGTGTCAAATCCCAGGCCCTGTTCATTTTAACCCCACTCTTCAAACCTGTTTTAAAACCAACAGGGCCACAATCCGACAGGAGCCAATTAACCAGAGGCCCCTAAAACCCAGGGTCCCCAAAAGGAGATTAATCCTTGAGGTAAATAAACACAGAATCCTGCCCACACAATGCAGCCTATCGACCAGGCCTCAGGCCTCAGGACCGTGTCCCCTCTGGAGAAAGCTGTTGTTCAAAGGTCTCCTGATCCTAAAGTTTCTCTCTTTGAATCTTCAAGTGGCCCATGGGAGGAAAGAGACAGCATTAGTTGAAAGGAGGAAAATCATTACAGAATGATTGCACAGCAAGATCCCAGGTTTTCCTCTCTCAGTGACACAGACAATCTCTCAGCAACATCCAAACACAAATATATCGGGCAATGAGCTGCATTTTTATGCTAAAGCCTTGGAAAAACTTTGAAATGACGGGTTAGCTGATGAAAACACTCACTGCCTGCAATGGTAGTATTGGGGGAGTTGGTGCACAGCAAGATCCCACATGCTACAATGCAGCAGCAGCTCATTACTCTGATCATTTCCCCCCTCTGTGATGCTGCTTCAGTTTAATTATTTCCTGTCACCCCAGAATCAAACATTGCAGCGACTTCACAATCTCAAAATGCCTCTCCCTCTCTCTCCCCTTCTGTTTCCCCTGCTCTCTCGATTTTTTAAACGTTTCTCTCACTCACTTTCTCTCACTGTTGAATTTTCTCATCCTGCCCTCTCGATAACCCACATCACTCTGACTTTATGAGAAGTCTTCAGAGAGGGTCACAGCATTTGGGTTTTAATTCCCCCCTAGGGCAGTCCTGCCTCTCAGATCCTGGGAATTGATATTCTTTAACGCCAGGCTTCAAATCTGTTTTAAAAATGACAGGGCCGCAATCTGACAGGAACCAGTTACCCAGAGGCCCCTAAAACCCAGGGTCCCCCAGAGGAGATTAAACCTCGGGGTAAATAAACACACAACTCACTGTGGGCCCCCACGGGGTGCAGCCTGTCGACCAGGCCTCAGGCCTCAGGCCCGTGCTCCCCCTCTGGAGGTTGTTCTTTCCTGGACTCGAAAATTTTGGATCTTCACGTTGCAGCTTTCCAAAGTTCCTCGGGATAAAAGAGAGAAAAGATGAGTTGAAAGGGGAAGCAAGAGCATTTTGAAGGCAAGTTACACAGCAAGATCCCAGGGTTAAAAGCACCCCCTGCCCATCCCCAATGTATTAATGTATCTGACACAGTCAGCAGTTAGGATGGAACATGGTGTGGGAGCAGATCTTCCCAGGGATTGGAGGGGGATAGTGAGGGAAAGGCATCAGATTCTTACACTCTGCAGTGACCTGGGATCAATTGCCTTTTACTGAAAACAGTTCCCAACTTGTATGTGCCTGTAGCTCCCTCCAGTCTGAAACCCTCATTCCCCTCTATCCTGTCTCCTGTCTCTGAGCCAATGGTGTCTTCATTCTGTTACTGACCCTTCAGTCCCACTGGGATCATTTTTTCTCACCTTCTCTCATCCACGTGAAGGAATTGGACCCTGACAATTCCATTTACACTGTCTCCCATCAATCTTCATAGGATCCATATCACAGAGGTTAGACAGTGTTCCCAGCAAACACTCCCAGGGCAGAGGGAGCACAGGGTTCCATACAACGTAAAGCTCCCATTAAACTGTCCCTATTTAAATCCCCAGGGCAGGGAGAGAATGGGGTCAGATACAGAGTAAATCTGCAGCATTTCAAATTCCCAGGCCATTTTGAGCTCGGCGTTAGGTACTGATTAAATCTCCCACTTCCCCCATCCTGTTCACATCAAACTCAATCAGGAGAGCTCCATCACTGGGTTAGATACAGAGGATGTGTCTGTTTGGATTTCAGCCCCAATCCAGTTGGTGATGATCACGGCCTTGTTAAGTGTGTTTGGGAATGGGGAGGGAGCTGCTACCAGGGTGATGGTGGGATAGTGGGGAGCAGAGCTGCCTTCCAAGCAATTGACCCGGGTCCGATTCCCGGTCATTGCAGTGTTGTGGTTTGCAAGCAGCTTTTAAAAGGAAATGCACGAGAATGAACCGAGGAAATAAATCTTTCATTCTGTGGTAAAATGGGTCTGTCAGATTGCTCCTTGCTTTTCCTGGCGATGGTTCCTGTGAATTGCAGTGTGGAACAGGGCAACATTGCTCGGCATCTCGGAAGCTTTCCCCTCTGCAGCTTCCCATTTCTTATTGAAATATTGGGTACAGCACAAGGATGGGTTTGTTTTGTTCGAAAAGTGAGAGACTGCTCCCGTCAGGAACCTGAAATAATTACAGAAGCCGCTGGAAACACTGAACAGTTCCAACAGCTTCTGTAGTGGTGGGGAGGGAGGGTTAATGTGTCAAATCTACACAAGGATAAAATAAACTCCAGCCTCAAAACAATCAGAAATCCTGACTCTGCAAACATCCTTGTAAATCTTTTCTGAATCTTTACAAGTTTCACCTCATTCTCCCGATAGCAGAAAGACCAGAATTGTGTGGTTTATGGAATGTTACTATATCCGAACAGTTGCTGTTTATAGTTAAATAATGTTCATTTCGTTCAGGTTTCCAATCGAGTTCGGTTTGTCCAATCTTTCTTCCTTATGTTTGTGTTACAACGATAGTGTGGAGTAAAGTGTATTTTGATTCAGGCCTGGCAGTTTGACCAATCACATTGTAACGCCTTAGACTTCCCTTCAGGAAATCAGGAAAAGGGTTCTAGACCATTTCCTTAAGGCAGAGGAGTTTGGTCTGGTTCATAACATCCTCAATGTCATCAATCCATGTCCCTCCAGCCCTGAGCAATGATGTTTACAGATTAATGGAGGATACACAGACACATTCATCGGGATTATCTTGGACAGGAGTCATTTGGGAATGATATTCCTCAGACCATCAACTCTCAGCTCGGTCAAGGATAAAGGCCTGGAATCCGGCACAATTGGGAAACAGCCCATTTCCCGGGAGACTGAGAGGTCACTAACAGAGCGGGAGCTGGAGAGTCAGGAACAGAATAACAGGGACAGTCCGCTCTGTTCACTGACCCTTCACCCCTCAGTGAATCCAGTGTCAGGAATGACTGCTATTAGTCAGACTGACAGAATGTGATCAGATACACACACTGTCCTTCCACATCATCAATATCTCCCAGCTCCCACCCTGTCTCAGCTCATCTGCCCCACTGACATCTTCAATATTTTAATCGGGGCAGCATTCAGTGCTGTGCTTTGAGCTGAGCTGTCTGACGTTCTGTACTCTCTCTCTAAACGGCTCCAATTCCCCCCTGATCCCTCTCCGGTTGAAGATGCTCCTTGACATCTTCCCCAATGAATGAGGTAGACCGTCACCTGACCCAATATCCCCTTCGGTTGGTCAACATCTACTGTATTTAAAACAAGGATCTGCAGATCCTGGAGAGCTGACAGATAACACAGAAATTACTGGCGGGATTTAGTCGGAGGGGTATCATTTGTGGGAGAAATCCGAGTGAACCTCTAGAGTCCAGGGATTGTCCTTCAGAACTGAAGGGATCTGATGCTGATGCTGTCAGTCCTGCTGAGCTCCCCCAGCAGTTTCTGTTTGTATTTCAGTCCCAATCCAATTGGTCCTGATCATGGCCTTGGGAATACCTTGCCAATTACTGGGAAAGGGTTGGATATGTCTCCTTCCCAGCAGTTAACCCGGGCTCGAACCCCTGCCATCGCACTGTTGCACTTTGAAAGCAATCTTAAACGGGGAAAAACGCCGAGATGGAATGAATGAGATTGGACTCTCCGAGGTTTCCCAAACATGGCCACATTAGGGGGACAGGGTGGGTCCCACCTGCTATTACATTCTCAGAGCTGGATTACAGGATTAGGGCTCAGGTGCCTGACTGGGATAGTTCAGCTGAGACAAGATGGTCTGTAGAAATTCCCCAAGGTTCCTTCCAGAGCAGCTTCCAGACCCACGGCACTATCATGTGGAATGCTGAACACAGCAGATACACGGGAACACCACCAGGTGACAATTCCACATCAAGACACTCCCCACCCTGGCTTGGAAAAACATCCCAGTCCCACAAGTGCCATTGGTTGGAAATCCTGGAACTCCCTCCCTTACATCATTGTGGGTTTATCTGCCCCAAATAAATGGCAGCAGTTCAAGGCAATAACTCACCGTCACCTTCACCAGAGCAATTATATCTGAGCAATCCGTGGGGACCCAGCGGCAATGACCCAAACACATTAATGAATCACAAAATAAAGCTCAGTATTTGGGACCCGTGTGCTCCAGGGCTGAGTATCTGAATAAATTGGGTCTATATTCTAGAAAATTGAAAGGTGATTTCATTTGAATATCTCACATTGTGAAGAGGCTTGAGAGGGGAGATGCTTAGAAATTAATCCTGTGGGTCTGGGAATCTGAAACACAATAACACAGTCTCAGGGGTTACTGGAAAAGCTCAGCAGGTCAGGCAGCATCTGTGCAGAGAAATCAGCGTTAATGTTACAGCATCTGCAGGTCATTCGGGTTTGATTGCCACCCTCTCAGGGTAAGGGGCAGGTTATTTGGGACTGAGATGAGGAGACAGCGCTTCACTCTAAGGCTCTGTCAGACCTGCTGAGATTCCCCAGCAATTTCTTGT
Source organism: Chiloscyllium punctatum (assembly GCF_047496795.1). Lineage (NCBI taxonomy): Eukaryota > Metazoa > Chordata > Chondrichthyes > Orectolobiformes > Hemiscylliidae > Chiloscyllium > Chiloscyllium punctatum. The sequence continues at coordinate 19,977 of NW_027310990.1, read as the reverse complement.
TTGGATTTCAGCCCCAATCCAGTTGGTGATGATCACGGCCTTGTTAAGTGTGTTTGGGAATGGGGAGGGAGCTGGGAGGTGGGAGCAGGGAGCAGGGTGATGGTGGGATAGTGGGGAGCAGAGCTGCCTTCCAAGCAGTTGACCCGGGTTCGATTCCCGGCCATCGCAATATTGCGGCTTTTAAATCAGTTTCTAAAGGAAAGCCCCCGGGATATAACCGGATCTGTCAGATTGCTCCTTGCTTTTCCTGGCGATGGTTCCTGTGAATTGCAGTGTGGAACCGGGCAGCATTGCTCAGCATCTCGGAAGCTTTCCCCTCTGCTGCTTCCCATTTCTTATTGAAATATTGGGTACAGCACAAGGATGGGTTTGTTTTGTTCGAAAAGTGAGAGACTGCTCCTGTCAGGAACCTGAAATAATTACAGAAGCTGCTGGAAACACTGAACAGTTCCAACAGCTTCTGTAGTGGTGGGGAGGGAGGGTTAATGTGTCAAATCTACACAAGGATAAAATAAACTCCAGCCTCAAAACAATCAGAGTTCCTAAGTTTTACAAACATCCGTATAACATTTTTCTGAACCATCAATTCCCCTTAAACCCTTCCAATGTGGAATACCATCTTTCTGACTCTCACTTTGAGAGATGTCCCTCAGTGAGCTCCTCCACCAATCTTTCCATTTCACTGGGGACCCACTATCCACAGTCTCCAATCAAATGACCTGAACTCAGACACACAGAGATCTTAAACAGTGACACAATGCAGATAGGAAGTTGGTTTCATTTCTGTTTCTGAGTCCAATCTTCACTCAGTGAGACAGAGTCAGGTATTCAAGGTTCAAACAAGAGCTGGATTCTGCTTCTGGTGATTGTCTTCATTCAGTGAGAAGGAGGGACGTGGGCCAGAAGGAGCTCATCATTGTGCTTCGGGTTGTCTGCTCAGTCTGCAGCATTGCAGGCCGTGGGAGCAGGGCAGTGGGAAAGGTACCTCGTGTGGACTGTAATAGGACTTTCAACACATTGTTCCAGGTCAGTTACAGAGCTGCAGGAATTCTGAATGAGGATCGGAATAATGGATTGATTGAAGGAGGAGGATTAAGGAAACAGGATAAAGCTGATGGGATCAGCAGGATTTCTCGGTCTAACTCTGTACCATACTTTATTTACTGCTTCATAAATCTACAATCAGGAGCTCAACCCATTCAGAGCAATATAAACTTGGAAACAAATCATTCAGTCCAACACATCCATGCTGAACTGATATCCGATGTCAATCTCATCCTATTTGTCAGAATTTTGCCCATGTTCCTCTGAACCCTTTTTAATTCCTACACCCACCCAGATACCTTTTAAATGTTGGAATTGTACCAGCCTCCACTACTTCCTCTGGCAGCTCATGCACACAGTGCCCTCTGTGTGAAAAATGTTCCCCTTAGGTCCCTTTTATGTTTCCCCTCTCAACGTTAACATGTACCATCTGCTTCTGGACTCCCACACCACAGGGAAATCACCTTGACTTTTTACCCTATTGAGGGTCATTCATGATTTTGTGAACCTCTATAAGGTTACCCCTCAGCCACTGACACTCCAGGGATAATAGCCCCAACCTATACAGTCTTACCCTCCAGCACACACCCTCCAACCTTGGCAACATCCTTGTAAAACTTTTCTCAACACTTTAAAGTTTCACAACATCCCTCTTACAGGATGGAGTCCAGAATTGCACATTATATACCAAAGGTGGTCGAACCAATACCACAACATGACCTCCCAACCCCTTTACACAATTAACTGAGCAATAAAGACAAAAATGCCAAACGCCTTCTTCACCATCCTATCGAAATGTTAGTCCACCTTCAACAATCTATGAAAAAGCACTCCAGGTCTATTTGTTTCACATCATCCCTCATACCTTGTCATTCAGTGTGTAAGTCCTGCTCTCTTTTGCTTCTCCAAAATGCAGCACTTCAGACTTATCTAAATTAATCTTCATCTGCCACTCCTCAGCCCAGTGGCCCATCTGATCGAGATCCTGTTGTAATCTGAGATAATCATCTTCACTGTCCTCGACACCTCCAATTTTACTGTCATCTGCAAACTTACTAACCATTCGTCCTATGGTCACATCCAAATCATTTATATAAATGACAAAACAACAGTGGACCCAGCACCGATCCTTGTGACACACCACTGGTCACAGGCCTCCAGTCTGAAAAGCAACCCTCCCCCACCACCCTCTGTCTTCTACCTTTAGAAAAAAGAAGTGTTGCAAGTATCAGTTAACTGGAGATTCAGATCAGTGCATCACGAAATGAAAAAAAAATGCAGGGCATCATTAATTGGAGAATTCATGCAGGTGCCATTTAAATTCGAAGTGGGAGAATTGGTGCAGTTCCAGGATGTGTGCAGGATACGGAAATGGGGGAAATAGCCATAAATAGAGTCATACAATCACAGAGATTTACAACACAGAAACAGATCCTTCGGTCCAACTTGTCCATGCCACAATTAAAGAATTCTGGCAGCGCTCAAATAAATTGGAGAATCATTGCAAGGAAGTACTTACTGGGAGAATTGGGGAAGGGCTTATCGAAATGTGAGAAATGTAACAGGGCATCAGTTAATGGGAGAATTGGGGCAGTGTAACACTAAATGGGAGAATTCGGGCAGGACAATACTTGATGGGAGATTGAGAGTTGGACACCCCTAAATTGTTCAAGGACATCAGTCAGTATGAGGATTGGTGTAAGGCAACACTGTGAGGAGAACTTGTTCCAGACTTCAGTAATTTAGGAAAGTGGTGCTCAGCAACACTGAATTGGAGAATTGGTGTGGGGCATCAGTAAAAGAGAGACCTGCACAGGGTGCTGATAACTTCGAGAATTGGAGCAAATGGGAGAACACGGGCAGTGAATCAGTAAATAGGACCAATGTTGCAAAGGATTAGTGGTCCAGATGCAATACAGTGCACCACGAAATGGGGGAGTTGGTGCAGTTCACCAATAAAGGGAAGATATGTGTAGGATCGGTAATTTGGAGATTTCATGCAAGAATCGCAAGATTAGAGAATTCTGGCAGCGGACTACTAAATGGGAGAATTGTTGCAGGGAAATACTGAATGGAAGACCTGGTGCACAGTGGAGCTCAATTAGAGAATGGGTGCATGGCACCAGGAAATGGGAGAATTAGGGTAGCGCACCCTTAAATGGTAGAATCAGCTAGGCCATCAGTCAATGGAAGGATTAGTACAGGGGTATGAGGAAATGGGAGATTTGGTGGGAATCAATAAATGGGATATTCCGTGCACAGTGCCATTACATTAGAAAATTGGTGGGAGTGTCAATATATTAGAAAAGTGGAGCACAGTTTGTCTAAATTGGGGAATAGGGGCCAGAGAATCAATAAAAAGAAGAAATGTTGCAAGCATCGGGAAATTGGAGATTCAGTTCAGTGCATTACTGAATGAAAACAATTCAGCAAGACATCCGTATGTGGAAGAAGTGTATCAGGGAACAATTAAATGGAAGGAATTGATACAGGATAACAATAATTGGAGAATTCATGCAGATGCTATTAAATTCTAAATGGGAGGACTGGGGCAGGATAACGTCAATGGGAGAGTTGGTGAAATTCCCGAATTAGTGCAGGATTGGGAAATGGGAGAATTGGTGCAGGGAAGTAGAGCACTAATTACAGCCTTAGAGATGTACAGCACGGAAACAGATTCCTCAGTCCAACTTGTCCACGCCCAAATTTAAGAATTCTGGCAGAGCTCCACGAAATTGGAGAATCATTGCAAGAAACTACTAAATGAAAAAAAAGCTGGGAAAGTGATTATGGAAATGTGAGAATTTGCAACTGGGCTTCAGATAATGGTTAATTAGTGCAGTTCAGCACTGAATGGGTGAGTCGTGCTGTGTTGCACTAAATGGGAGAATTGGGGCAGGACATTACCTCTTGGGAGATTTAGAGTAGCGCACCCCTAAATTGGGCGAGGGCATCAGTCAGTATGAGGATTGGTGTAAGGCAACACTGAATGGAGAACTTGTTCAGGACATCAGTAATTGGGGAAAATGGTGCTCAGCAACACGGGATTGGAGGATTGGTGTGGGACCTCAGTAAATGAGAGAGCTGGTGCACAGTGGAGCTAAATTAGAGAATTGGTGCATGGCGACAGTAAATGGGAGAATTAGAGTAGCGCACCCTTAAATGGTAGAATCAGGCTCGGGCATCAGTAAATGGGAGAATTAGTACAGGGATATGAGGAAATGGGAGATTTGGTGGAAACAATAAATGGGAGATTGGTGCACAGTGCCGTTACATTAGAAAATTGGTGGGAGTGCCAATATATTGGAAAATTGGAGTAGAGCCTGTCGAAATTGGGGAATAGGGGACAGGGATTCAATAAAAATAAGAAATGTTGCAAGCATCGGGAAATGAAAAAAAATCAGCAGGGCATCCGTACGTGGAAGATGTGTATCAGGGAATAACTAAATGGAAGGAATTGATGTAGGGCAACAATAATTGGAGAATTCATGCAGGTGCCATTAAATTCTAAGTGGGAGACCTGGGCCTTGTGACTCCACCTCACAAGGACTTCAGTTGCTATGAAGCACATTCAGAAATCCTGAATGTGTGAAAATACATTTATAAATACAAATCAAGCCTTAGTAATGAATAAAGGACCCAAGAACAGGGAAGGAAATGGACATCTATCGGTCTCATCTCACGGGAGAGAAATCAGTGGGTAAAAACTGTGTTTTTGATGTGATTGCTACCTGAATAATTAAACACCAGTTCAATTAAAAAGACAATTCACATCCAATGAAGTGAACCACTGCCAACAGAATGAACACAGTCCAATTCTGGATACAATAACAGCAGAATACGATCACATGTTACCCCACTGGAATGTGTGTGTGTGTCACCATAGTCTTCCCAGACCATAGGGGCTGATCTCTTCATTACAGAGAGAAGCAACTCATGGTGATTTGACCAGAGGGCCCTCAGACCTCAGGCAAGGGAAGAATTTGAGAACGAGTGTCCTTCATGGTAATCTTAAACTGGCAATGGGAACCGAACCCCCGCTGTTCACATCACACTGCTCTGTAAACCAACAATACAACCAACTCAGCTAAACTGGAGTGTCACGTGTGGGGATGAATAATTGAATCCCTTGCTACACACAGTGCAGGTGAACGGCCTCTTCCCACAATGTGTTTGTTGGTGTTTCATCAAGTCATTGCTCCTCATAAAGCTCTTCTCACAGTCAGAGCATTGACATGTTCTCTCATTGATGTGAACAAAGCCATAGCTGCTGAGATTGGAGAACCGAGAGAACCCCTTCCCACACAAGGAGCAGGGAAAAGGTGGGAATGTGCTGGTGCTCACTGAGTCCAGATGACGAAGTGAGTCCCTTCCTACACTCAGTGCAGGCGGACAGTCTCTCTCGCTCTCTCTCTCTCTCTCTCTAGTATGGCCACACTTGTGTATTTGAAGCTTTGCTGATTTAATAAAACCCTTCTCCCACACAGAGCAGATGATTAGTCTCTCTCCAGTGTCAACTCAACGGTTGACATTAGGTTGAACTGGGAAGTTTATTCATTCCCAAACAGAGCAGACAACGCTTCTCTCCCGATGATGAAGACGTTTGTCTGACATTAGGCTGGATCCCCAAGTGAATACCTTCCCACACGTGGAACAGCTGAATACCTTCTCCCCCATGGGAACGGGTTGATGTTAAATTATGACCATTAAATTTAAGACCTTTACACATCTTAAAGTTTCTTTTTTTCCCACAATCAGGAGAAAGTTCTCTTGTCAGTGTGAACCCACTGGTGTTACATGAAGCTGGATGACAGAGTAAATCCCTCCCAACAAATAGAGCAGGTGAACAGTCTCTCCCCAGAATGTCTGTGTCGATGAGTCTCCAGCTGGTCTGGGATTTGCAATCCTTCTCACAATCCAGACATTTCCATGGGGCTGATCTCCTCAGATATCTCCAAGTTGGATAATCTGTTGAATCCTTTCCCATAAACTCAACATATTTATGGCTTCTCTGTCTGGATTTTTAAAGAATGTTAACTGGATAATGTTAAATAATTTCTGCAGTCAGTTTAGTGGAACATTCACACTGTTTTGTGCGTGTGTGTGTCTGTCTGTGTTGGCACCTTACCACTCACAATGTTTTTTTGAAATCTTTGCTGACAGACATACCAGATAAACATGTTCCCTTTATGTCCAAATGAATTAAGTGACTCTGTTGGATCTTTATATCATGTTTTATTTGACTCACTCATCTTCAATTCTTTCAATCTATTTCTCTATGAAAATATTTTCCAATATTATTGCGGTCCATACAGGGTAAAATCTCAGAATAAACAAATCCAATTTCAGAAAGACTTCCTTCCTCTATTCTATACCTCCTTCCAAATGATCCAATCACATCAAAAGATGCAAAAAGCACTATCAAAAGCAAAAAGGAATGTTCCTGAATAAATCCGGTTGTTGTTCCAATATCTCTGAGACATTGTGTGTCCTGAGGTGCAAACCTGTTGTGGGATGTACCTCACCAACTGGTGGACAGCACAGCCCCCTATCCAGAAGAATGTTACACAAGAGATGATCCCCTTTGCTGCTACTGTACATCAATGGGGAAGAAAGGGAATGGGGAAGGTTGTTGGCAATCAGGAGTGCTGTTTTGTCCACATGTTGGTGAGCTTCTTGTGTTGTTGAAGCAGCATTCAACCAGGCAAGTGGAGAGGATTCTGTAACACACCTGACTTATGTCTTGTAAGGTGGGCAGGCAGGAGGTGAGTTGAGGGCTGTGAGAGTTTTTGCCTCTGCCCTGATCTTGTATCAATTGCATGGTTAGTCCTGTTCAGTTTCTCATCAATATTACACCCCCAGAATGCTGCTCATGGAGGATTCAACAATGATATTGCTGTGGAATGTCAACAAGGGATACTCGGATATTCTCTTGTTGAAGATGGTCTTTGCCAGGCACGGATGTGATTCGGCTGTTATTTACCATTTGTACAAATTTTAGATCCAGGCTAGGTCTTGCTACATATGGATATGCCGTTTTTGAGAAAATGTTTAGCTCAGGTTGAGGTTCAGGTTGTAAGATTGTTCTCAATGAGAACAAACCTACCAGCTCAGCGAGCAAACTTACAACCTGAACATATGGATATGCGCTACATCAGTATCGGAGCAGTTGAAAATGATGTTGAATATTGTCCAATCGTTAACCAACATCCCCACTTCTGAAGGGAAAGTGATTGACGAAGCAGCTGAAGATGGTTGACCCTGAGGCTCCACCCTGAGGAACTCCACTCGAACGAACAAGGCCTGGATTCTCAAGCCCCACCTGCTTCACAAGTGGGACATGACACGTCTGAACAGGTTGGTTAAAAATGTCACCTGCAGAAAACTCCAGGGATTCAAGTAGACTGCTGTTTGTTTCAGAGATCACCTGAGGGTGAAGCTGTTATAAAGCTATCGCCCAGGACACTGCACCACCCGGGCAATGGGTTCTGAAGAAGATGCACACAGGACTGGAATGGTTCACTCTGTTTCTCTGCTCACATTCCTGCCAGACCTGCTGACTTCCTACAGCACTTTCTGAATTGCTTTGGATGTGAGCATAAGAGGTACAGTTAGTAAGATTGCAGAAGACACCAAAGCTGGAGGTGTAGTGGACAGCGAAGAAGGTTACCTCAGATTACAACAGGACCTTGACCAGATGGGCCAATGGGCTGAGAAATGGCAGGTGGAGATTAATTCGGATAAATGCAAGGTTCTGGATTTTGGGAAAGCAAATCTTAGCTGGACTTATACATTTAATGGTAAGATCCAAGGGAGTGTTGCTGAACAAAGAGACCTTGGAATGCAGGTTCATAGCTCCTTGAAAGTGGAGTCGCAGGTAGATAGGATAGTGAAGAAGGCGTTTGGTATGCTTTCCTTTATTGGTCAGAGTATTGAGTACAGGAGTTGAGAGGTCATGTTGCGGCTGTACATGACATCAGTTAGGCCACTATTGGAATACTGTGTGCAATTCTGGTCTCCTTCCTATTGGAAAGATGTTGTGAAACTTGAAAGGGTTCAGAAAAGATTTACAAGGATGTTGCCAGGATTGGAGGATTTGAGCAAGAGGGAGAAGCTGAACAGGCTGGGGCTGTTTTCCCTGGAGTAGTGGAGGCTGAGGGGTGACCTTACAAAGGTTTACAAAATCATTAGGGGCATGGATAGGATAAATAGACAAAGATTTTTCCCTGGGGTGGGGGATTCCAGAACTAGAGGGCATAGGTTTAGGGTGAGAGGGGAAAGATATAAAAGAGACCTAAGGGGCAACATTTTCACACAGAGACCATAAGACATAGGAGTGGAAGTAAGGCCATTCGGCCCATCGAGTCCACTCCGCCATTCGATCATGGCTGCTGGGCACTTCAACTCCACTTACCCACATTCTCCCCGTAGCCCTTCATTCCCTGAGGGTGGTGAGTGCATGGAATGAGCTGCCAGAGATGTGGTGGAGGCTGGTACAGTTGCAATATTTAAAAGACATTTGGATGGGTATATGAATAGGAAGGTTTGGAGGGATATGGGCCGGGTGCTGGCAGGTGGGACTAGATTGGGTTGGGATATCTGGTCGGTATGGACAGGTTGGACCGAAGGGTCTGTTTCCATGCTCTACATCTCGATGATTCGAGTCTCAGATTTTCAGCATCTGCATGAATCACCCTCAGGCCCCGCCCCATGACGTCACATATCCGTGTGCGCATGCGTCCACGTTCCCGGCCAAAATGGCGAGTGTTCACCTCGGAGCTGCAAAACATTTACCCAGAAGTTATTTTTCAAGGTGCTCGCTTCTCTCTGGAAGGGTTTATTCTCGGTCTGAATCCCTCTGTCCAGCTCCTGCAGCCTTACCGTCTGGAAAAGCGTGTCTTTTCCCGTTTCCCACGGAGACAGACCGGGCACTGCGACTGCGCCGCCCTCGCCTGTAGTGAGTATAGAGGGTATTCACCATCGCGGGGAATGCTGGGTAGATACTCCGCCATTGAGGAGATTAACACAGAAGATTCATTCTGTTCATTAATAATTTTATCTTTTCTGTATTCCAATCTTCTGCTATCCAAATAATCTTTGGAAGAACAAGATTAGCGGTTAGATAAACATCTTAAAATTTGAAGAATCTATCAAATCTCCCAAGTCATCTCTACAACATAAACTTGTCATTAAAATACTAATTCTCTCAAATCATTTGGTCAATTCCCGTCCTCAACTGATGGTGGTAGATTTTGGAAACTCCTTTAACAGGTGGATGTTTAACACTCAAGCCAAGGGCTGCTTTATTCTGAATGTGTCTCAACAGGTTTCTTTTGTCATCTCATTTTACAGAGAAGTGGAATTAATGAAAACTGAAGTGTTTGCCTGATGCCAGTTCTGTGCTAGCTTCTCGGCTACAAGCTCCAGCCAGAGAGTATACTGTCACCTCCTCCAAACACTCCATCCCTCCCTATCACTGTCACCTCCTCCAAACACTCCATCCCTCCCATCACTGTCACCTCCTCCAAACACTCCATCCCTCCCATCACTGTCACCTCCTCCAAACACTCCAACCCTCCCTATAACTGTTACCTCCTCCAACCACTCCAGCCCTCCCTACCACTGTCACCTTATCCAAACACTCCAACCTTCCCTATCACTATCACCACCTCTAAACATGCCAACCCTCCCTATCACTGTCACCTCCTCCAGACACTCGAACCCTTTCTATCACTGACACCTCCTCCAACCACTCCAACCCTCCCTATCACTGTCACCTCCTCCACGCACACCATCTCTCCCTATTACTGTCACCTCCTCCAGACACTCCAACCCTCCCTATCACTGTCACCTCCTCTGGACACTCCAACCCACCCTATCACTGTCACCTCCTCCAGCTACTCCAACCCTCCCTATCACTGTCACCTCTTCAAACACGTCAACCCTCCCTATCACTGTCACCTCCTCCAGCTACTCCATCCGTCCCTATCACTGTCACCTCCGCCACACACTCCATCCCTCCCTAATACTGTCACCTCCTCCAACCACTCCATCCCTCCCCTTCAATGGCACCTGCTCCAGCTACTCCAACCCACCCTACCACTGTCACCTCCTCCAAACACTCCATCCCTCCCATCACTGTCACCTCCTCCAACCACTCCAACCCTCCCTATCACTGTCACCTCCTCCAACCACTCCAACCCTCCCTATCACTGTCACCTCCTCCAGACACTCGAACCCTTTCTATCACTGTCACCTCCTCCAAATACACCAACCATCCCTAACACTGACACCTCCTCCAAACACTCCATCCCTCCCCATCACTGTCACCTCCTCCACACACTCCATGTCTCCCTATCACTGTCACCTCCTCCAAACACGTCAACCCTCCCTATCACTGTCACCTCCTCCAAGCACTCCAACCCTCTCTATCACTGTCACATCCTCCGGACACTCAAACCCCACTATCACTGTCACTTCCTCCAAACACGCCAACCCTCCCTATCACTGTCACCTCCTCCAAATACGCAAACCCTTCAAACCACTGTCACCTCCTCCAAACACTCCTTCCCTCCCTATCCCTGTCACCTCCTCCAAACACTCCATCCCTCCCTATCACTGTCACCTTCTCCAAACACTCCAACCCTCCCTATCACTGTCGCTTCCTCCAAACACGCCAACCCTCCCTATCACTGTCACCTCCTCCAAATACGCAAACCCTCCAAACCACTGTCACCTCCTCCAAACACTCCTTCCCTCCCTATCCCTGTCACCTCCTCAACACACTCCATCCCTCCCTATCACTGTCACCACCTCCAGACACTCCAACCCTCCCTATCACTGTCACCTCCTCCAGCTACTCCAACCCTCCCTATCACTGTCACCTCTTCAAACACGTCAACCCTCCCTATCACTGTCACCTCCTCCAGCTACTCCATCCGTCCCTATCACTGTCACCTCCGCCACACACTCCATCCCTCCCTAATACTGTCACCTCCTCCAACCACTCCATCCCTCCCCTTCAATGGCACCTGCTCCAGCTACTCCAACCCACCCTACCACTGTCACCTCCTCCAAACACTCCATCCCTCCCATCACTGTCACCTCCTCCAACCACTCCAACCCTCCCTATCACTGTCACCTCCTCCAACCACTCCAACCCTCCCTATCACTGTCACCTCCTCCAACCACTCCAACCCTCCCTATCACTGTCACCTCCTCCAAATACACCAACCATCCCTAACACTGACACCTCCTCCAAACACTCCATCCCTCCCCATCACTGTCACCTCCTCCACACACTCCATGTCTCCCTATCACTGTCACCTCCTCCAAACACGTCAACCCTCCCTATCACTGTCACCTCCTCCAAGCACTCCAACCCTCTCTATCACTGTCACATCCTCCGGACACTCAAACCCCACTATCACTGTCACTTCCTCCAAACACGCCAACCCTCCCTATCACTGTCACCTCCTCCAAATACGCAAACCCTTCAAACCACTGTCACCTCCTCCAAACACTCCTTCCCTCCCTATCCCTGTCACCTCCTCCAAACACTCCATCCCTCCCTATCACTGTCACCTTCTCCAAACACTCCAACCCTCCCTATCACTGTCGCTTCCTCCAAACACGCCAACCCTCCCTATCACTGTCACCTCCTCCAAATACGCAAACCCTCCAAACCACTGTCACCTCCTCCAAACACTCCTTCCCTCCCTATCCCTGTCACCTCCTCAACACACTCCATCCCTCCCTATCACTGTCACCACCTCCAGACACTCCAACCCTCCCTATCACTGTCACCTCCTCCAAACACTACAACCCTCCCTATCACTGTCACCTCCTCCAAACACTCCAACCCTCCCTACCACTGTCACCTCCTCCAAACACTACAACCCTCCCTACCACTGTCACCTTCTCCAACCACTCCAACCCTCCCTATCACTGTCAACTCCTCCAGTATCATCAACGCTCCCTCACTGTAATCTCCTCAATATACTCCAACCCTCCATATCGCTGTCACCTCCTCCAAATACGCCAACCCTTACTATCACTGACACCTCCTCCAGACACTCCAACCCTGACAGTGCCGTTACGTTAGAAAATTGGTGGGAGTGCCAATATATTGGAAAATTGGAGCAGAGCATGTCTAAATTGGGGAATCGGGGCCAGGGACTGTTGGTGCACCAGATCTCGCATTTATTGTTTCCACCAAATCTCCCAGTTCCTCATATCCCTGTACTATTTCCTCCATTTACTGATGCCTTACCCAATTCTACCATTTAAAGGTGCGCTACCCTAATTCTCCCATTTACTGTTGCCATGCACCAATTCTCTAATTTACCTCAACTGTGCACCAGGTCTCTCATTTACTGATGGTTCCGCATCAATTCTCCAATTCAGTGTTGTTGAGCACCATTTCCCCCAATTGCTGATGTCAGGAACAGGTTCTCCATTCAGTTTTGCCTTGCACCAATCCTCATACTGACTGATGTCCTCGCCCAATTTTAGTGTGCCCTACTCTCATTCCCGCATCAAGTATTGTCCTGTCCCAATTTTCCCATTTACTGCTAAACTGAAACTCTCTCATTTGGTAATAACTGCACCAATTTGCCATTATCAGATGCCCCGTTCCAAATTCTCTTATTTCGATAAGCCCTTGCCCAATTCTTCCATTTAGTAGTTCCTTGGAATGATTCTCCAATTTCGCTGAGCGCTGCCAGAATTCTAAAATTGAGTCATACAGAAGTTGGATTGAAGGGTCTGTTTCTATGTTGGACATCTTAATGATTGTATGACGCTATTTATGGTTCCACTGCGCTGCACCATTTCTCCCATTTACCAATCCTGCACAAATCCTGAAACTGCACCAACTCTCCCATTGAGTATTACCCTGCCCTATTTAAAGGCACCTGTATGAATTCTCCAATTACTGATGCCCTGCATCAATTCCTTCCATTTAATTGTTCCCTGGAACACTTCTTCCACGTCCGGGTGCCCTGCTGAATTGTTTTCATTTAGTGATGCACTGAACTGAATCTCCAATTTACCGAACCTTGCAACACTTTTTTATTGATTCCCTGCCCCATTCCCCAATTTAGACATGCTGTGCTCCAATTTTCTAATATATTGACATTCCCACCAATTTTCCAATGTAATGGCACTGTACACGAAATCTCCCATTTATTGATTCTCGCCAAATCACCCATTTACTCATCCCCCTGTACTAACTCTTCCATTTACAGATATCCGAGCCCGATTTACCATTTAAAGGTGCGCTCCTCTAATTCTCCCATTTACTGGTGCCATGCACCCATTTTGTATTTTGGCTCCACTGTGCACCAGGTCTTCCATTTTTTTATTCCTCTCCAACACTTCTCCAATTTACTAGTCTGCTGCCAGAATTCTCTAATCTTTGCGATCCCTGCATCATATCTACAAATTATCGATCCTACATATATCTTCCCTTTCGTGGTGACCTGCACCAATTCCCCCATTTAGTGGTGCACTGTATTGAATCTGGACCACTAATCCTTTGCAACATTTGTCCTATTTCCTGATTCACTGCCCGTGTTCTCCCATTTGCTCCAATTCTCGAATTTCTCAGCACCCTGCACCAGGTCTCTCATTTACTGATACCCCACACCAATTCTCCAATTCAGTGCTGCTTAGCACCATTTCTCCCAATTACTGATGTCCTGAACAAGTTCCCCTCACAGTGCTGTCTGACACGAATCCTCATACTGACTGATGCCCTCGCCCAATATAGGGGTGCTCGACTCTAAATCTCCCATGAAGTATTGTCCTGCCCGAATTCTCCCATTTAGTGTTACACTGCCCCAATTCTCCCATTAACTGATGCCCTGTTACAATTCTCACATTTCGATCAGCCCTTCCCCAATTCTCCAGTAAGTAGGTCCTTGCAATGGTTCTCCAATTTAGTGGAGCACTGCCGGAATTCTTAAATTGAGTCATGGACAATTTAGACCAAATTATCTGTTTCTGTGTTGGAAACCTCTCTGATTATATGACTTTATTTATGACTATTTCTCCGATTTCCCAATCCTGCACAAATCCTGGAACTGCACCAATTCTCCCACTGAGTGTTATCCTGCACCGATTCTCCCACTTCGAATTTAAATGGCACCTGCATGAATTCTCCAATTAATGATGCCCTGCATTTTTTTTCATTTAGTGATGCACTGATCTGAATTTCCAGTTAACTGATACTTGCAACACTTCTTTTTATTGAAGGTAGAAGACAGAGGGTGGTGGGGGAGGGTTGTTTTTCAGACTGGACGCCTGTGACCAACGGTGTACCACAAGGATCGGTGCTGGGTCCTCTGTTGTTTTGTCATTTATATAAATGGTTTGAATGTGACCATAGGACGAATGGTTAGTAAGTTTGCAGATGCCAGTAAAATTGGAGGTGTCGAGGGTAGTGAAAATCGTTACCTCAGATGACAACGGGATCTTGATCAGATGAGCAAATGGGTTAGGAGTGGCAGATGGAGACTAATTTAGATAAATGTGAGGTTCTGCATTTTGGAAAGGCAAAAGAGAGCAGGACATATACACTTAATGACAAGGTATGAGGGATGTTGCTAAACAAATAGACCTGGAATGCAGCTTCATAGATCGTTGAAAGTGGACTAACATTTCAATAGGATAGTGAAGAAGACGTTTGGCATTTTTGTCTTTATTGCTCAGTTAATTGTGTAAAGAAGTTGGGAGGTCATGTTGCAGTATTGGTTCGGCCACAGTTTGCAATTCTGGACTCTCTCCTTTCAGAAGGGTGTTGTGACACTTTAAAGGGTTCAGAAAAGATTTACAAGGATGTTGCCAAGGTTGGAGGGTTTGTGCTGGAGGGTAAGACTGTATAGGTTGAGGCTATTATCCCTGGAGCGTCAGTAGCTGAGGGGTAACCTTATAGAGATTCACAAAATCATGAAGGACCCTCAATAGGGTAAAAAGGCAAGGTGATTTCCCTGTGGTGGGGGAGTCCAGAAGCAGATGGCATATGTTAAAGTTGAGAGGGGAAACAGAAAAGGGACCTTAGGGGAATATTTTTCAAGCAGAGGGCACTGTGTGCATGAGCTGCCAGAGGAAGTAGTGGAGACTGGTACAATTACAACATTTAAAAGGTATCTGGGTGGGTGTAGGAATTAAAAAGGATTCAGAGGAACAAGGGCCAAATTCTGACAAATAGGATGAGATTGACATCGGATATCAGTTCGGCATGGATGCGTTGGACTGAATGATTTGTTTCTGAGCTTATATTGCTCTGAGTGGGTTGAGCTTCGGATTGTAGATTTATGAAGCAGAAAATAAAGTGTGGTACAGAGTTAGACCGAGAAATCCTGCTGATCTCATCAGCTTTATCTGTTTCCCTGATCCTCCTCCTTCAATCAATGCATTTTTCCGATCCTCATTCAGAATTCCTGGAGCTCTGTAACTGGTCTGGAACAATGTGTGGAAAGTCCTATTGCAGTCCACACGAGGTACCTTTCCCACTGCCCTGCTCCCACGGCCTGCAATGCTGCAGACTGAGCAGACAACCCGAAGCACAATGATGAGCTCCTTCCAGCCCACGGCCCTCCTTCTCACTGAATGAAGACAATCACCAGAAGCAGAATCCAGCTCTTGTTTGAGCCTTGAATACCTGACTCTGTCTCACTGAGTGAAGATTGGACTCAGACACAGAAATGAAATCAACTTCCAATCTGCATTGTGTCACTCTTTAAGATCTCTGTGTGTCTGAGTTCAGGTCATTTGATTCGAGACTGTGGATAGTGGGTCCCCAGTGAAATGGAAAGAATGGTGGAGGAGCTCACTGAGGGACATCTCTCAAAGTGAGAGTCAGAAAGATGGTATTCCACATTGGAAGAGTTTACGGGATTTGATGGCTCAGAAAAATGTTATGCAGATGTTTGTAAAACGTAGGAACTCTGTTTTGTGGCTGGAGTTTATTTTATCCTTGTGTAAATTTGACACATTAATCCTCCCTCCCCACCATTACAGAAGCTGTTGGAACTGTTCAGTGTTTCCAGCGGCTTCTGTAATTATTTCAGGTTCCTGACGGGAGCAGTCTCTCACTTTTCGAACAAAACAAACCCATCCTTGTGCTGTACCCAATATTTCAATAAGAAATGGGAAGCAGCAGAGGGGAAAGCTTCCGAGATGCCGAGCAATGCTGCCCGGTTCCACACTGCAATTCACAGGAACCATCACCAGGAAAAGGAAGGAGCAATCTGAAAGATCCGGTTATATCCCGGTGGCTTTCCTTTAGGAACTGATTTAAAAGCCGCAACACTGCGATGGCCGGGAGTCGAACCCGGGTCAATTACTTGGAAGGCAGCTATGCTGCCCACTATCCCACCATCACGCTGCTAACAGCTCCCTCCCCATTCCCAAACACACTTAACAAGGCCGTGTTCATCACCAACTGGATTGGGGCTGAAATCCAAACATACACATCCTCTGTATGTAACCCAGTGATGGAGCTCTCCTGATTGAGTTTGATGTGAACAGGATGGGGGAAGTGGGAGATTTAATCAGTACCTAACGCCGAGCTCCAAATGGCCTGGGAATTTGAAATGCTGCAGTGTAGAGGGTGATTTACTGTGTATCTGACCCCATTCTCTACCTGCCCTGGGGATTTAAATGGAGACAGTTTAATGGGAGCTTTACGTTGTCAGGAACCCTGTGCTCCCTCTGCCCTGGGAGTGTTTGCTGGGAACACTGTCTAACCTCTGTGATATGGCTCCTATGAAGATTGATGGGAGACAGTGTAAATGGAATTGTCAGGGTCCAATTCCTAGACGTGGATGAGAGAAGGTGAGAAAAAATGATCCCAGTGGGACTGAAGGGTCAGTAACAGAATGAAGACCCCATTGGCTCAGAGACAGGAGACAGGATAGAGGGGAATGAGGGTTTCAGACTGGAGGGAGCTACAGGCACATACAAGTTGGGAATGTTTTCAGTAAAAGGCAATTGATCCCAGGTCACTGCAGAGGGTAAGAATCTGATGCCTTTCCCTCACTATCCCCCTCCAATCCCTGGGAAGATCTGCTCCCACACCATGTTCCATCCCAACTGCTGACTGTGTTACATACATTAATACATTGGAGCTGGGCAGAGCTGCTTTTAACCCTGGGGTCTTGCTGTGTAACTTGCCTCCAAAATACTCTTGCTCCCCCTTTCAACTAATCTTTTCCCTCTTTTATCCCGAGGAACCTGTGTTTTGAAAGCTGCAACGTGAAGATCCAAAATGTTCGATTCCAGGAAAGAACAACCTCCAGAGGGGGAGCACTGGCCTGAGGCCTGAGGCCTGGTCGACAGGCTGCACCCCGTGGGGACCCACAGTGGGTTGTGTGTTTATTTACCCCGAGGTTTAATCTCCTCTGGGGTGACCCTGTGTTTTAGGGGCCTCTGGGTAACTGGCTCCTGTCAGATTGTGGCCCTGTCATTTTTAAAACAGGTTTGAAGCCTGGGGTTAAAGTTTGTCAATCTCCAGGATCTGCGAGGTAGGACTCTCTTAGGGTGGAATTAAAACCCAAATGCTGTGACCCTATCTGAAGACTCCCTCTCTCACCCTTCTCTCTCACCCCTCTCTCTCTCACACCCCTCTCTCTCATCCTCCCTCTCTCATCCCATCCCTCTTCCCCCTCCCACTCTCATCCCTCCTCTCTCACACTCTCCCTATCTCACCCCTCTCTCACAGCCCCTCCTGCTCTCACCCACGCTCTCTTGCACCCCCTATCTCTCTCACCCCTTCTCTCTCACTGCCTCTCTCTCTCACACCCCCTTTCTCTCTCATCTTGTTATCGCTCTCTCCCTCACTCTCTCTCACCCCCTCTCTCTCCACCCTGCTCTCTCACTCTCACCCCTCCCTCTGTCATCCCTCACCCTCTCTCCGCTTTACACCCTCTCTCTCCCCCGCCCTCTCTCTCATCCCCTTCTGTCTCTCGCTCCCTTTTTCTCTCTCTCATTCCCCTTCCCTCTCGCGCTCTATCTCACATTCCCGCTCTCTTTCTCTCTGTATACCCCCTCTCTCGCACCCTCTTTCTCTCGTTCACCCCATTTCTCTATCTCTTTTGACCCGTTTCTCCCTCCTCCTTGCTCTCGCCTTGTCTCTCTCTTGCGCCCACTCTCTCATCCCATCTCCCTCACACCCCTCTAACTGTCTCATCTGTTCACTCGCTCTCTCTCTGTCTCTCTCTCTCAACCCATCATTCACTGTCTATCTCACCCTCTCTCTCACCTCTTTAACTCTCTCTCTCTCGCGTCCCATCTCTCTCATCCCTCTTTATCTCGCTGTCCCCGTTTCTCTCTCACCCTTTCTCTATCTCTCCTCCTTTCTCTCAATCCCTCTCTCTCACCCCCTCTCTCTCCCACTCTCTCTCCCACCTCCTCTCTCTCACCCCCTCACATTCACTCTTTCTCTGACCTTCTCTCTCTCTCTCTCTCTCTTCCCCCTCTCTCTTTCTCCCCCTCCTCCTTTCTCAGACCTCTCTCCCTTCTCACCACTCTCACCCCTCACCCCCACACTCTCCCCCCCTCTCACCCCCCCCTCTCAACCCCCCACTCACACCCCCCCACACTCCCCCCCCTCACCTCCCCCCCCCCCCACTCCCCCCCACTCACCCCCCCACACACCCCCCCCACCCCCCCCACCCCCCCCCACACCCCCCCCACCCCCCCCCCTCCCCCCCCCCACTCCCCCCCCCCACACCCCCCCCCCTCCCCCCCCCTCACACCCCCCCTCACTCCCCCCCCACTCTCCCCCCCCACCCCCCCCTCACCCCCCCCACTCCCCCCCACACTCCCCCCCCACTCTCCCCCCCCTCACCCCCCCCCTCTCCCCCCCCACACACCCCCCCCTCTCCCCCCCCCCCCTCACTCCCCCCCCACTCTCCCCCCCCCTCTCACCCCCCCCTCTCTCCCCCCCCTCTCTCCCCCCCCTCTCCCCCCCCTCACCCCCCCCTCTCTCCCCCCCTCTCTCCCCCCCCTCTCTCCCCCCCCCCCTCTCACCCCCCCCTCTCCCCCCCCCTCCCCCCCCTCCCCCTCTCCCCCCCCTCTCTCCCCCCCCCCTCTCTCCCCCCCCTCTCTCACCCCCCTCTCTCACCCCCCCCTCTCACCCCCCCTCTCTCCCCCCCCTCTCTCCCCCCCCTCTCTCCCCCCCCCCTCCTCCCCCCCCCTCTCTCCCCCCCCTCTCTCCCCCCCCCTCTCTCCCCCCCCTCTCTCCCCCCCCCCTCTCTCCCCCCCCTCTCTCCCCCCCCCCTCTCTCCCCCCCCTCTCTCCCCCCCCTCTCCCCCCCCCCTCTCTCCCCCCCCCTCTCTCTCCCCCCCCCTCTCTCCCCCCCCTCTCTCCCCCCCCTCTCTCCCCCCCTCTCTCCCCCCCTCTATTCCCCCCCCCTCTATTCCCCCCCCCTCTATTCCCCCCCCCTCTATTCCCCCCCCCTCTATTCCCCCCCCTCTATTCCCCCCCCCCTCTATTCCCCCCCCCCTCTATTCCCCCCCCCTCTATTCCCCCCCCCCTCTATTCCCCCCCCCTCTATTCCCCCCCCCTCTATTCCCCCCCCCCTCTATTCCCCCCCCCTCTATTCCCCCCCCCCTCTATTCCCCCCCCCCTCTATTCCCCCCCCCTCTATTCCCCCCCCCCTCTATTCCCCCCCCCCTCTATTCCCCCCCCCCTCTATTCCCCCCCCCTCTATTCCCCCCCCCTCTATTCCCCCCCCCCTCTATTCCCCCCCCCCTCTATTCCCCCCCCCCTCTATTCCCCCCCCCCTCTATTCCCCCCCCCTCTATTCCCCCCCCCCTCTATTCCCCCCCCCCTCTATTCCCCCCCCCCTCTATTCCCCCCCCCTCTATTCCCCCCCCCTCTATTCCCCCCCCTCTATTCCCCCCCCCCTATTCCCCCCCCCTCTAT
>NW_027310989.1:0-7500 GCF_047496795.1 Chiloscyllium punctatum | reverse complement strand
GATCTCTGAAAGTTACCACCCAGGTTGACAGGGTTGGGAAGAAGGCGTACGGTGTGTTAGCTTTTACTGGGAGAGGGATCGAGTTCCGGAACCATGAGGTTATGCTGCAGCTGTACAAAACTCCGGTGCGGCCGCACTTGGAGTATTGTGGACAGTTCTGGTCACCGCATTATAGGAAGGATGTGGAAGCTTTGGAAAGGGAGCAGAGGAGATTTACCAGGATGTCGCCTGGTTGGGAGGGAAGGTCTTATAAGGAAAGGCTGAGGGACCAGAGGCTGTTTTTGTGAGAGAGAAGGTTGAGAGGTGACTTAGAGACATAGAAGATAATCAGAGGGTTAGATCGGGTGGACAGGGAGAGTCTTTTCCCTCAGGATGGTGACGGCAAACACGAGGGGACACAGCTTTAAATGGAGGGGTGATAGATATAGGACAGATATCAGAGGGAGTTTCTTTACTCAGACAGTAGTTTGCAAAGGGACTTAGATATGATGCAGAGCTGGGCTGAGGAGTGGCAGATGGAGTTCAACCCTGCCATGTGTGAGGTTGTCCATTTTGGAAGGACAAATAAGAATGCGGAATACAGGGTTAATGGTAGGGTTCTTAGTCAGGTGGAGGAACAGAGGGATCTTGGGGTCTATGTACATAGATCTTTGAAAGTTGTTACTCAGGTGGATAGAGTTTGTAAGAAGGCCTATGGTGTATTATCGTTCATTAGCAGAGGGATTGAATTCAAGAGTCGTGAGGTGATGTTGCAGCTGTACAGGACTTTGGTTAGGCCACATTTGGAGTACTGTGTGCAGTTCTGGTCGCCTCACTTTAGGAAAGATGTGGAAGCTTTGGAGAGGGTGCAGAGGAGATTTACCAAGATGTTGCCTGGAATGGAGAGTAGGTCGTACAAGGATAGATTGAGAGTGCTCGGCCTTTTCTCGTTGGAACGGCGAAGGATGAGGGGTGATTTGATAGAGGTTTATAAGATGCTCAGGGGAATAGATAGAGTAGACAGTCAGAGACTTTTTCCCCGGGTACAACAGAGTGTTACAATAGGGCATAAATTTAAGGTGAAGGGTGGAAGGTATAGGGGAGATGTCAGGGGTAGGTTCTTTACCCAGAGAGTGGTGGGGGCATGGAATGCGCTGCCCGTGGGAGTGGCAGAGTCAGAATCAATGGTGACCTTTAAGCGGCATTTGGATAGGTACATGGGTAGGTGCTTAAGCTAGGATAGAAGTTCGGCACAACATCGTGGGCCGAAGGGCCTGTTCTGTGCTGTATTGTTCTATGTTCTATAGTTGGGGTGTGGAACGCACTGCCCGAAACAGGAGGAGACTCAGCAACGTGAAGGGCAGTTAAATGGCCTTGGGATAGTCACATAGATGGGAATGGAATGGTGTAGGGTAGATGGGCTTCAGACTGGTTCCACAGGTCAGTGCAACATCGAGGGCCGAAGGGCCTGTACTGGGCTGGAATGTTCTACGTCCCGTGCTCCTGGGATGGTATAAAATGTTGGTAAGGCCGCACACCGAGAGAGTTGTGTGCAGGTTTGGAGACCACATTGTTAGAGGGTGAGGAGGGAGGGGGCAGGGGGAGATTTACCTTGGGGGTTGGAGAGTTTCAGTGATGTGGAGAGAGATCGGACAGACTGGGCTTGTTTTCCCCAGAGCAGAGGGGATTGAGAGAGGGGGGATCGGGGCTTGATTGAGATGGAGAAAACGATGAGAGATGTAGATAGGGTCGGCAGGAAGAAATCGAGGTGGAGGGGTCTATGACCAAGGGATGTAGATAACGGGGAAAAGGGGCAGGAGGGTAGAACAAGACGGGGGGGGGGATCTAATTCCTCATCCAGAGAGTGGTGAGAGGGAGGTGTTATCTGTGACTCACTGCCTGTCGCGGTGGGGGGGTGGGGGGAAGAGGCAACACTCTTAAGAACATGGGAGAAACATTTCGATGTGGAATTGCGATGCCAAGGCTTTGGGCGAAGAGCTGGGAAATGGGGTTAGGACAGTGACATTGGCCCTGATGGGCCGAAGGTCCTCTCCGGGGCCTACAGACTCCACAGTAAATGGAGAGGTTCGATCTTTCGGGTAGTGGACAACAGGAGACCCTTTCCCTTCACAGTGCAATTCCAGAAAGCGGCAGAGATCGAGAGATGCAACGAGGACATCGAGAGACTTCGGGAGACTGTTCGTCAGCAGCGAAGGTAACGGGAGCAATTCCAGAGAGGACCCGTTTGGGTCTGGGAATCCTTACCCCCTTCGGGATGGGGCAAACAGAGGGAATTATACAATCGCCACTTGGGAGTCAGGGGGCGAGGCTGTGATGCGGGTCACTGGGAGAGGGCTGGAGATGGCTGTGGGCCTGGAGTCACATATACACCCAGAACGGGCAGGGACTTCCTTCCCGAAAGAATCTCACCCAATGAATTGGGCATGTTATGGGAACACCATTCCAGATTACACTGCGAGGCAGGACCACACTCAGAGGGGCACAGTGAGCTCGCTGACGCAGAATCTCCTCTCTCCAGGAGTTAGATGGTTCGTGTGTGATATCAGACACACACATGGAATGGTCTAATCCAGCGTGTGGGCACTGTCGGAGGGTCAGTGAGGGAGTGGGCACTGTCGGAGGGTCAGTGCTGAGGGAGTGGGCACTGTCGGAGGGTCAGTGCTGAGGGAGTGGGCACCGTCGGAGGGTCAGTGAGGGAGTGGGCACTGTCAGAGGGTCAGTGCTGAGGGAGTGGGCACTGTCGGAGGGTCAGTGCTGAGGGAGTGGGCACTGTCAGAGGGTCAGTGCTGAGGGAGTGGGCACTGTCGGAGGGTCAGTGCTGAGGGAGTGGGCACTGTCGGAGGGTCAGTGCTGAGGGAGTGGGTACTGTCGGAGGGTCAGTGCTGAGGGAGCGGGCACTGTCGGAGGGTCAGTACTGAGGGAGTGCTGCACTGTCGGAGGGTCAGTGCTGAGGGAGTGGGCACTGTCAGAGGGTCAGTGCTGAGGGAGTGGGCACTGTCGGAGGGTCAGTGCTGAGGGAGTGGGCACTGTCGGAGGGTCAGTGCTGAGGGAGCGGGCACTGTCGGGGGGTCAGTGCTGAGGGACTGGGCTCTGTCGGAGGGTCAGTGCTGAGGGAGTGGGCACTGTCGGAGGGTCAGTGCTGAGGGAGTGGGCACTGTCAGAGGGTCAGTGCTGAGGGTGTGGGCACTGTCGGAGGGTCAGTGCTGAGGGACTGGGCTCTGTCGGAGGGTCAGTGAGGGAGTGGGCACTGTCGGAGGGTCAGTGCTGAGGGAGTGGGCACTGTCGGAGGGTCAGTGCTGAGGGAGTGGGCACCGTCGGAGGGTCAGTGAGGGAGTGGGCACTGTCAGAGGGTCAGTGCTGAGGGAGTGGGTACTGTCGGAGGGTCAGTGCTGAGGGAGTGGGTACTGTCAGAGGGTCAGTGCTGAGGGAGTGGGCACTGTCGGAGGGTCAGTGCTGAGGGAGTGGGTACTGTCAGAGGGTCAGTGCTGAGGGAGTGGGTACTGTCAGAGGGTCAGTGCTGAGGGAGTTGGTACTGTCAGAGGGTCAGTGCTGAGGGAGTGGGCACTGTTGGAGGGTCAGTGCTGAGGGAGTGGGCACTGTCAGAGGGTCAGTGCTGAGGGAGTGGGCACTGTCAGAGGGTCAGTGCTGAGGGAGTGGGCTCTGTCGGAGGGTCAGTGCTGAGGGAGTGGGCTCTGTCGGAGGGTCAGTGCTAAGGTAGTGCCGCACTGTCGGAGAGTCAGTGCTGAGGGAGAGGGCACTGTCAGATGGTCAGCGCTGAGGGAGTGGGCACTGTCAGAGGGTTAGTGCTGAGGGAGTGGGCACTGTCGGAGGGTCAGTGCTGAGGGAGTGGGCACTGTCAGAGGGTCAGTGCTGAGGGAGTGGGCACTGTCAGAGGGTTAGTGCTGAGGGAGTGGGCACTGTCGGAGGGTCAGTGCTGAGGGAGTGGGCACTGTCGGAGGGTCAGTGCTGAGGGAGTGGGCACTGTCGGAGGGTCAGTGCTGAGGGACTGGGCACTGTCTGAGGGTCAGTGCTGAGGGACTGGGCACTGTCAGAGGGTCAATGCTGAGGGAGTGGGCACTGTCAGAGGGTCAATGCTGAGGGAGTGGGCTCTGTCAGAGGGTTAGTGCTGAGGGAGTGGGCACTGTCGGAGGGTCAGTGCTGAGGGAGTGGGCACTGTCGGAGGGTCAGTGCTGAGGGAGTGGGCACTGTCGGAGGTCAGTGCTGAGGGAGTGGGCACTGTCGGAGGGTCAGTGCTGAGGGACTGGGCACTGTCAGAGGGTCAGTGCTGAGGGAGTGGGCACAGTCAGAGGGTCAGTGCTGAGGGACTGGGCACTGTCAGAGGGTCAGTGCTGAGGGAGTGGGCACTGTCAGAGGGTCAGTGCTGAGGGAGTGGGCACTGTCAGAGGGTTAGTGCTGAGGGAGTGGGCACTGTCGGAGGGTCAGTGCTGAGGAGTGGGCACTGTCAGAGGGTCAGTGCTGAGGGAGTGGGCACTGTCAGAGGGTTAGTGCTGAGGGAGTGGGCACTGTCAGAGGGTCAGTGCTGAGGGAGTGGGCACTGTCGGAGAGTCAGTGCTGAGGGAATGGGCACTGTCGGAGGGTCAGTGCTGAGGAAGTGGGCACTGTCAGAGGGTTAGTGCTGAGGAAGTGGGCACTGTAGGAGGGTCAGTGCTGAGGGACTGGGCACTGTCGGAGGGTCAGTGCTGAGGGAGTGGGCACTGTCGGAGGGTCAGTGCTCAGGGTGTGGGCACTGTTGGAGGGTCAGTGCTGAGGGAGTGGGCACTGTCGGAGGGTCAGTGCTGAGGGAGTGGGCACTGTCGGAGGGTCAGTGCTGAGGAAGTGGGCACTGTCGGAGGTCAGTGCTGAGGGAGTGGGCACTGTCGGAGGGTCAGTGCTGAGGGAGTGGGCACTGTAGGAGGGTCAGTGCTGAGGGAGTGGGCACTGTCGGAGGGTCAGTGATGAGGGACTGGGCACTGTCAGAGGGTCAGTGCTGAGGGAGTGGGCACTGTCGGAGGGTCAGTGCTGAGGGAGTGGGCACTGTCGGAGGGTCAGTGCTGAGGGAGTGGGCACTGTCAGAGGGTCAGTGCTGAGGGACTGGGCACTGTCGGAGGGTCAGTGCTGAGGAACTGGGCACTGTCAGAGGGTCAGTGCTGAGGGACTGGGCACTGTCAGAGGGTCAATGCTGAGGGAGTGGGCACTGTCAGAGGGTTAGTGCTGAGGGAGTGGGCACTGTCGGAGGGTCAGTGCTGAGGGAGTGGGCACTGTCGGAGGGTCAGTGCTGAGGGAGTGGGCACTGTCGGAGGGTCAGTGCTGAGGGAGTGGGCACTGTCGGAGGGGTCAGTGCTCAGGGTGTGGGCACTGTTGGAGGGTCAGTGCTGAGGGACTGGGCACTGTCAGAGGGTCAGTGCTGAGGGAGTGGGCACTGTCAGAGGGTCAGTGCTGAGGGAGTGGGCACTGTCGGTGGGTCAGTGCTGAGGGAGTGGGCACAGTCAGAGGGTCAGTGCTGAGGGACTGGGCACTGTCAGAGGGTCAGTGCTGAGGGAGTGGGCACTGTCAGAGGGTCAGTGCTGAGGGAGTGGGCACTGTCAGAGGGTCAGTGCTGAGGGAGTGGGCACTGTCGGAGGGTCAGTGCTGAGGGAGTGGGCACTGTCAGAGGGTCAGTGCTGAGGGAGTGGGCACTGTCAGAGGGTCAGTGCTGAGGGAGTGGGCACTGTCAGAGGGTCAGTGCTGAGGGAGTGATCGAGAATTCTCAGTTTTCAAAGCTGAGCATCCATTGGATCTGATCGTTTGGAGATACTGATCCCGGGAACTCTCTGCCTCAATCCTGCAGATTGGAACACGAGTCTGTCTCGACAAGTATGGTCCGAAAGTTCACACCGAGACGCGACATTCCCACCTATCCCAAGGTATCGGTGTGCATCCCCTCCCTGTCTCTCTAACCCCCTCCAGCCCCTACACCCCCTCCCTATCTCTCTAACCCCCTCCAGCCCCTACACCCCCTCCCTATCTCTCTAACCCCCTCCAGCCCCTACACCCCCTCCCTATCTCTGTTACCCCCTCCAGCCCCGACGCCCCCTCCCTATCTCTGTAACCCCCTGTCCAGCCCCTACAACCCCCCTCCCTATCTCTGTAACCCCCTCCAGCCCCTACACCCCCTCCCTATCTCTGTAACCTCCTCCAGCCCCTACACCCCCTCCCTATCTCTGTAACCTCCTCCAGCCCCTACACCCCCTCCCTATCTCTGTAACCCCCTCCAGCCCCTACACCCCCTCCCTATCTCTGTAACCTCCTCCAGCCCCTACACCCCCTCCCTATCTCTGTAATCCCCCTCCAGCCCCTACACCCCCTCCCTATCTCTGTAACCCCCTCCAGCCCCTACACCCCCTCCCTATCTCTGTAACCCCCTCCAGCCCCTACACCCCCTCCCTATCTCTGTAACCTCCTCCAGCCCCTACACCCCCTCCCTATCTCTGTAACCCCCTCCAGCCCCTACACCCCCTCCCTATCTCTGTAACCCCCTCCAGCCCCTTTCCCCCCCTCCCTATCTCTGTGTCCCCCTCCAGCCCCTCCACCCTTCCCTATCCCTGTAACCCCCTCCAGCCCCTACACCCCCTCCCTATCTCTGTAACCCCCTCCAGCCCCTACTCCCCTCCCTATCTCTGTAACCCCCTCCAGCCCCTTTCCCCCCTCCCTATCACTGTAACCCCCTCCAGCCCCTACTCCCCCTCCCTATCTCTGTAACCTCCTCCAGCCCCTACACCCCCTCCCTATCTCTGTAACCCCCTCCCTCCCCTACACCCCCTCCCTATCTCTGTAACCCCCTCCCTCCCCTACACCCCCTCCCTATCTCTGTAACCCCCTCCCTCCCCTACACCCCCTCCCTATCTCTGTAACCCCCTCCAGCCCTACACCCCCCTCCCTATCTCTGTAACCCCCTCCTCCCCTACACCCCCCTCCCTATCTCTGTAACCCCCTCCCTCCCCTACACCCCCCTCCCTATCTCTGTAACCCCCTCCCTCCCCTACACCCCTCCCTATCTCTGTAACCCCCTCCAGCCCCTACACCCCCTCCCTATCTCTGTAACCCCCTCCAGCCCCTACACCCCCTCCCTATCTCTGTAACCCCCTCCAGCCCCTACACCCCCTCCCTATCTCTGTAACCCCCTCCAGCCCCTACACCCCCTCCCTATCTCTGTAACCCCCTCCCTCCCCTACACCCCCTCCCTATCTCTGTAACCCCCTCCCTCCCCTACACCCCCTCCCTATCTCTGTAACCCCCTCCTCCCCTACACCCCCTCCCTATCTCTGTAACCCCCTCCAGCCCCTACACCCCCTCCCTATCTCTGTAACCCCCTCCCTCCCCTACACACCCCCTCCCTATCTCTGTAACCCCCTCCCTCCCCTACACCCCCTCCCTATCTCTGTAACCCCCTCCCTCCCCCTACACCCCCTCCCTATCTCTGTAACCCCCTCCAGCCCCTACACCCCCTCCCTATCTCTGTAA
>NW_027310988.1:7500-38532 GCF_047496795.1 Chiloscyllium punctatum | reverse complement strand
GGGGTCAGTGTCGGGGGGGGGGGTCAGTGTCGGGTGGGGTCAGTGACAGGGGGGTCAGTGTCGGAGGTGGTCAATGTCGGGGGGTCAGTGTCGGAGAGTCTGTGGGGGCTCAGTGTCGGGGGGGTCAGTGTCAGAGAGTCTGTCAGGGGTCAGTGTCGGGGCGGACAGTGTCGGGGGGGGTCAGTGTCGGGGGTCAGTGTCGGAGAGTCTGTCAGGGATCAGTGTCGGAGGTCAGTGTTGAGGGTTCAGTGTCGGGGGGTCAGTGTCGAAGGTTCAGTGTCGGGGGGGTCAGTGTCGGGAGGTCAGTGTCGAGGGGTGGTCAGTATCGGGGGGGGTCAGTTTCAGGGGGGTTCGGTGTCGGGGGGTCAGTGCTGGGGGTTCAGTGTTGGAGAGTCTGTCAGGGGTCAGTGTCGGGGGGGTCAGTGTCGGGGGGTCAGTGCGGGGATGGTCAGTGTCGGGGGGGTCAGTGTCGGGGATGGGTCAGTGTTGGGGGGGTCAGTGTCAGGGGGGGTCAGTGTCGGGGGAATCAGTGTTGGGGGTATCAGTGTTGGGGGGATCAGTGTCGTGGGGTGGGTCAGTGTCGAGGGGATCAGTGTTGGGGGGATCAGTGTCAGGGGGGGTCAGTGTTGGGGGGGTCAGTGTTGGGGGGGTCAGTGTCGGGGGGGGTCAGTGTCGGGGGAATCAGTGTTGGGGGGGGTCAGTGTCGGGGGGATCAGTGTCGGGGGGGTCAGTGTTGGGGGGGTCAGTGTCGGGGGGGTCAGTGTCGGGGGGGTCAGTGTCGGGGGGTCAGTGTCGGGGGGTCAGTGTCGGGGAGTGGGGGGGAGTGGGGTCAGTGTCGGGGGGTCAGTGTCGTGGGGATCAGTGTCGGGGGGATCAGTGTTGGGGGGGTCAGTGTCGGGGGGGGGGCAGTGTCGGAGGGGTCAGTGTCGGGGGGGATCAGTGTCGGGGGGATCAGTGTCGGGGGGATCAGTGTCGGGGGGATCAGTGTCGGGGGGGTCAGTGTCGGGGGGGTCAGTGTCGTGGGGGGGGTCAGTGTCGGGTGGATCAGTGTCGGGGGGATCAGTGTCGGGGGAGGGGGGTCAGTGTCGGGGGGGTCAGTGTCAGGGGGGGGTCAGTGTCGGGGGGATCAGTGTCGGGGGGGTCAGTGTCGGGGGGATCAGTGTCGGGGGGATCAGTGTCGGGGGGGTCAGTGTCAGGGGGGGGGTCAGTGTCGGGGGGATCAGTGTCAGGGGGGGTCAGTGTCGGGGGGATCAGTGTCGGGGGGGTCAGTGTCGGGGGTGGTCAGTGTCGGGGGGGTCAGTGTCGGGGGGGTCAGTGTCGGTGGGGTTAGTGTCGGGGGATCAGTGTCGGGGATCAGTGTCGGGGGGTCAGTGTCGGGGGGGGATCAGTGTCGGGGGGGATCAGTGTCGGGGGCTCAGTATCAGGGGGGTCAGTGTTGGGGGGATCAGTGTCGGGGTGGTCAGTGTTGGGGGGGGTCAGTGTTGGGGGGATCAGTGTCGGGGGGATCAGTGTCGGGGGGGTCAGTGTCGGGGGGGATCAGTGTCGGGGGGATCAGTGTCGGGGGGGTCAGTGTCGGGGGGGTCAGTGTCGGGGGGGGTCAGTGTCGGGGGAGTGGGGTCAGTGTCGGGGGGGTCAGTGTCGTGGGGATCAGTGTCGGGGGATCAGTGTCGGGGGGGATCAGTGTTGGGGGCTCAGTATCAGGGGGGTCAGTGTTGGGGGGATCAGTGTCGGGGTGGTCAGTGTTGGGGGGGTCAGTGTTGGGGGGATCAGTGTCGGGGGGATCAGTGTCGGGGGGGTCAGTGTTGGGGGGATCAGTGTCGGGGGGTCAGTGTCGGGGGGGTCAGTGTCGGGGGGGGGTCAGTGTCGGGGGGGGTCAGTGTCGGGGGAGTGGGGTCAGTGTCGGGGGGTCAGTGTCGTGGGGATCAGTGTCGTGGGGATCAGTGTCGGGGGGATCAGTGTTGGGGGGGTCAGTGTCGGGGGGGTCAGTGTCGGGGGGGTCAGTGTCGGGGGGGTCAGTGTTGGGGGGGTCAGTGTTGGGGGGATCAGTGTCGGGGGGATCAGTGTCGGGGGGGTCAGTGTCGGGGGGATCAGTGTCGGGGGGATCAGTGTCGGGGGGGTCAGTGTCGGGGGGGGTCAGTGTCGGGGGGGGGTCAGTGTCGGGGGAGTGGGGTCAGTGTCGGGGGGGTCAGTGTCGGGGGGATCAATGTCGGGGGGGATCAGTGTCGGGGGGAACAGTTGTCGGGGGGATCAGTGTCGGGGGGGTCAGTGTCGGGGGGGTCAGTGTCGGGGGGGTCAGTGTCGGGGGGGGTCAGTGTCGGGGGGATCAGTGTCGGGGGGTCAGTGTCAGGGGGATCAGTGTCGGGGGGGTCAGTGTCGGGGTGGTCAGTGTCAGGGGGTCAGTGTCGGGGGGATCAGTGTCGGGGGGGTCAGTGTCGGGGGGGGTCAGTGTTGGGGGGGGTCAGTGTCAGGGGGTTCAGTGTCAGGGGGTCAGTGTCGGGGGGGTCAGTGTCGGGGGGGTCAGTGTCGGGGGGGGTCAGTGTCGGGGGGATCAGTGTCGGGGGGGTCAGTGTCGGGGGGGTCAGTGTTGGGGGAGTCAGTGTCGGGGGGATCAGTGTTGGGGGGATCAGTGTTGGGGGGGTGTCAGTGTCGGGGGGATCAGTGTCGGGGGGATCAGTGTCCGGGGGGTCAGTGTCGGGGGGATCAGTGTCTGGGGGGTCAGTGTCGGGGGGGGTCAGTGTCGGGGGGATCAGTGTCGGGGGGATCAGTGTCGGGGGGATCAGTGTCGGGGGGATCAGTGTCGGGGGGGTCAGTGTCGGGGGGGATCAGTGTCGGGGGGATCAGTGTTGGGGGGTCAGTGTCGGGGGGATCAATGTCGGGGGGGTCAGTGTCGGGGGGTCAGTGTCGGGGGGTCAGTGTCGGGGGGATCAGTGTCGGGGGGATCAGTGTTGGGGGAATCAGTGTAAGGAGGGGTCAGTGTTGGGGGGGTCAGTGTTGGGGGGATCAGTGTCAGGGGGGGTCAGTGTCGGGGGGGTCAGTGTCGGGGGGGTCAGTGTCGGGGGGGGTCAGTGTCGGGGGAGTGGGGTCAGTGTCGGGGGGGTCAGTGTCGTGGGGGGGGTCAGTGTCGGGGGGGTCAGTGTCGGGGGGTCAGTGTCAGGGGGGTCAGTGTCGGGCGGGGTCAGTGTCAGGGGGGGTCAGTGTCGTGGGGATCAGTGTCAGGGGGGGTCAGTGTCGGGGGGATCAATGTCGGGGGGGATCAGTGTCGGGGGGGACCAGTTGTCGGGGGGGTCAGTGTCGGGGGGATCAGTGTCGGGGGGGTCAGTGTCGGGGGGGTCAGTGTCGGGGGGATCAGTGTCGGGGGGATCAGTGTCGGGGGGATCAGTGTCGGGGGATCAGTTGTCGGGGGGGGTCAGTGTCGGGGGGATCAGTGTCGGGGGGTCAGTGTCAGGGGGATCAGTGTCGGGGGGGGTCAGTGTCGGGGTGGTCAGTGTCAGGGGGTCAGTGTCGGGGGGGATCAGTGTCGGGGGGGGTCAGTGTCGGGGCGGTCAGTGTTGGGGGGGTCAGTGTCAGGGGGTTCAGTGTCAGGGGGTCAGTGTCGGGGGGGTCAGTGTCGGGGGGGTCAGTGTCGGGGGGGTCAGTGTCGGGGGGGGTCAGTGTTGAGGGGATCAGTGTCGGGGGGATCAGTGTCGGGGGGGTCAGTGTTGGGGAGTCAGTGTCGGGGGGATCAGTGTTGGGGGGATCAGTGTTGGGGGGGGGGTCAGTGTCGGGGGGATCAGTGTCGGGGGGATCAGTGTCCGGGGGGTCAGTGTCGGGGGGATCAGTGTCTGGGGGGTCAGTGTCGGGGGGGTCAGTGTCGGGGGGATCAGTGTCGGGGGGATCAGTGTCGGGGGGATCAGTGTCGGGGGGATCAGTGTCGGGGGTGTCAGTGTCGGGGGGATCAGTGTCGGGGGGGGGTCAGGGTTGGGGGGGTCAGTGTCGGTGGTGGTCAGTGTCGGGGGGATCAGTGTTGGGGGATCAGTGTCGGTGGTGGTCAGTGTTGGGGGGATCAGTGTCGTGGGGATCAGTGTCGGGGGGATCAGTGTCGGGGGGATCAGTGTCGGGGGGGTCAGTGTCGGGGGGGGTCAGTTTCAGGGGGGTTCGGTGTCGGGGGGTCAGTGCTGGGGGTTCAGTGTTGGAGAGTCTGTCAGGGGTCAGTGTCGGGGGGGTCAGTGTCGGGGGGTCAGTGCGGGGATGGTCAGTGTCGGGGGGGTCAGTGTCGGGGATGGTCAGTGTTGGGGGGTCAGTGTCAGGGGGGGTCAGTGTCGGGGGAATCAGTGTTGGGGGTATCAGTGTTGGGGGGATCAGTGTCGTGGGGGGGGGTCAGTGTCGGGGGGATCAGTGTTGGGGGATCAGTGTCAGGGGGGGTCAGTGTTGGGGGGGTCAGTGTTGGGGGGTCAGTGTCAGGGGGGGTCAGTGTCGGGGGAATCAGTGTTGGGGGGGTCAGTGTTGGGGGGTCAGTGTCGGGGGGGTCAGTGTCTGGGTGATCAGTGTTGGGGGGGGTCAGTGTCGGGGGGGTCAGTGTCGGGGGGGGTCAGTGTCGGGGGGGTCAGTGTCGGGGGAGTGGGGTCAGTGTCGGGGGGGTCAGTGTCGTGGGGATCAGTGTCGGGGGGATCAGTGTTGGGGGGTCAGTGTCGGGGGGGCAGTGTCGGAGGGGTCAGTGTCGGAGGGTCAGTGTCGGGGGGATCAGTGTCGGGGGGGTCAGTGTTGGGGGGATCAGGGTCGGGGGGATCAGTGTCGGGGGTGTCAGTGTCGGGGGGGTCAGTGTCGGGGGGATCAGTGTTGGGGGGATCAGTGTCGGGGGGATCAGTGTTGGGGGGGTCAGTGTCGGGGGGATCAGTGTCGGGGGGATCAGTGTTGGGGGGATCAGTGTCGGGGGATCAGTGTTGGGGGGGTCAGTGTCGGGGGGATCAGTGTCGGGGGAGGGGGGTCAGTGTCGGGGGGGTCAGTGTTGGGGGGATCAGTGTCGGGGGGATCAGTGTCGGGGGGGGTCAGTGTCGGGGGGGTCAGTGTCGGGGGGATCAGTGTCGTGGGGGGGGTCAGTGTCGGGGGGGTCAGTGTCGGGGGATCAGTGTTGGGGGAGGGGGGTCAGTGTCGG
Source organism: Chiloscyllium punctatum (assembly GCF_047496795.1). Taxonomy (NCBI): domain Eukaryota; kingdom Metazoa; phylum Chordata; class Chondrichthyes; order Orectolobiformes; family Hemiscylliidae; genus Chiloscyllium; species Chiloscyllium punctatum. Next base: position 33,401 of record NW_027310988.1, on the reverse strand, counting down.
GGGGGTCAGTGTCAGGGGGGGGTCAGTGTCGGGGGGATCAGTGTCAGGGGGGGTCAGTTTCGGGGGGATCAGTGTCGGGGGGATCAGTGTCGGGGGGGTCAGTGTCGGGGTGGTCAGTGTCGGGGGGGTCAGTGTCGGGGGGTCAGTGTCGGGGGATCAGTGTCGGGGGGATCAGTGTCGGTGGGGTTAGTGTCGGGGGATCAGTGTCGGGGGGGGTCAGTGTCGGGGGGGATCAGTGTCGGGGGCTCAGTATCAGGGGGGTCAGTGTTGGGGGGATCAGTGTCGGGGTGGTCAGTGTCGGGGGGGATCAGTGTCGGGGGGATCAGTGTCGGGGGAGGGGGGTCAGTGTCGGGGGGGGTCAGTGTTGGGGGGATCAGTGTCGGGGGAGGGGGGTCAGTGTCGGGGGGGTCAGTGTTGGGGGGATCAGTGTCGGGGGGATCAGTGTCTGGGGAGGGGGGTCAGTGTCGGGGGGGTCAGTGTTGGGGGGATCAGTGTCGGGGGGATCAGTGTCGGGGGGGTCAGTGTCGGGGGGGTCAATGTCGGGGGGTCAGTGTCGTGGGGGGGTCAGTGTCGGGGGGGTCAGTGTCGGGGGGATCAGTGTCGGGGGAGGGGGGTCAGTGTCGGGGGGGGTCAGTGTCAGGGGGGGGTCAGTGTCGGGGGGATCAGTGTCAGGGGAGGTCAGTGTCGGGGGGATCAGTGTCGGGGGGATCAGTGTCGGGGGGATCAGTGTCGGGGGGGTCAGTGTCGGGGTGGTCAGTGTCGGGGGGGTCAGTGTCGGGGGGGTCAGTGTCGGGGGGATCAGTGTCGGGGGGATCAGTGTCGGTGGGGTTAGTGTCGGGGGATCAGTGTCGGGGGGGTCAGTGTCGGGGGGGATCAGTGTCGGGGGGCTCAGTATCAGGGGGGTCAGTGTTGGGGGGATCAGTGTCGGGGTGGTCAGTGTCGGGGGGGATCAGTGTCGGGGGGATCAGTGTCGGGGGATCAGTGTCGGGGGGATCAGTGTTGGGGGGTCAGTGTCGGGGGGGGTCAGTGTCGGGGGGGTCAGTGTCGGGGGAGTGGGGTCAGTGTCGGGGGGGTCAGTGTCGTGGGGGGGGGTCAGTGTCGGGGGGGACAGTGTCGGGGGGATCAGTGTTGGGGGGTCAGTGTCGTGGGGGGTCAGTGTCGCGGTGGTCAGTGTCGGGGGGATCAGTGTCGGGGGAGTGGGGTCAGTGTCGGGGGGGTCAGTGTCGGGCGGGGTCAGTGTCAGGGGGGTCAGTTTCGTGGGGATCAGTGTCAGGGGGGGTCAGTGTCGGGGGGATCAATGTCGGGGGGATCAATGTCGGGGGGAACAGTTGTCGGGGGGGTCAGTGTCGGGGGGATCAGTGTCGGGGGGGTCAGTGTCGGGGGGGTCAGTGTCGGGGGGATCAGTGTCGGGGGATCAGTGTCGGGGGATCAGTGTCGGGGGGAGTCAGTGTCGGGGGGTCAGTGTCAGGGGGATCAGTGTCGGGGGGGTCAGTGTCCGGGGGGTCAGTGTCGGGGGGGGGTCAGTGTCGGGGGGGGTCAGTGTCGGAGAGTCTGTTGGGGCTCAGTGTCGGACGGGGGGGTCAGTGTTGGGGATCAGTGTCAGAGAGTCTGTTGGGGGTCAGTGTCGGACGGGGGGGTCAGTGTTGGGGGGGGTCAGTGTCGGAGAGTCTGTTGGGGGTCAGTGTCGGGGGGGGTCAGTGTCGGGGGGGGTCAGTGTCGGAGGAGTCTGTGGGGGTCAGTGTCGGGGGGGGTGGTCAGTGTCGGGGGGATCAGTGTCGGGGGGGACAGTTCCGGAGGGGGTCAGTGTCAGGGGTCAATGTCACGGGGGGTCAATGTCAGGGGGGTCAGTGTCGGGCGGAGTCAGTGTCGGGGGGGTCAGAGACTGGGGGGTGTCAGTGTCAGGGGGGTCAGTGTCGGAGGGGTCAGTGTCGGGGGGGTCAGAGACTGGGGGGTGTCAGTGTCAGGGGGGTCAGTGCCCGGGGGGGGTCTGTGTCGGGGGGTCAGTGTCGGGGGGTCAGTGTAGGGGGGGTCAGAGACTGGGGGGTGTCAGTGTCAGGGGGGGTCAGTGCCCGGGGGGGGGGCAGTGTTGGGGGGGGGGTCTGTGTTGCGGGGGTCTCAGAGACTGGGGGGTGTCAGTATCAGGGGGGGGTCAGTGTCGGGGGGGGTCTGTGTCGGGGGGGTCAGTGTCGGGGGGTCAGTGTAGGGGGGGTCAGTGTTGGGGGGGGTCTGTGTCGGGGTGGTCAGAGACTGGGGGGTGTCAGTGTCGGGGGATCACTGTCAGGGGGATCAGTGTCAGGGGGGTCAGTGCCCGGGGGGGGGTCAGTGTCGGGGAGGTCAGTGTCGGGGGGGGTCAGTGTTGGAGAGTCTGTAAGGGGTCACTGTATCGGTGGGGTCAGTGTCGGGGTGGTCAGTGTCGGGGGGGTCAGTGTCGGGGGGTTCAGTGTTGGGTGGGGTCAGTGTCGGGGGGTCAGTGTCGGGGGGGTCAGTGTCGGGGGGGTCAGTGTCGGGGGGGTCAGTGCCCGGGGTGGGGGGGGGTCAGTGTTGGGGGGGGTCTGTGACAGGGGGGTCAGAGACTGGAGGGTGTCAGTGTCAGGGGGGTCAGTGTCAGGGGGGTCAATGTCAGGGGGAGTCAGTGCCCAGGGGCGTCAGTGTCAGGGGGGTCAGTGCCTGGGGGGTGGGGGGGTCAGTGTTGGGGGGGGTCTGTGTCGGGGGGGGTCCAGAGACTGGGGGGTGTCAGTGTCAGGGGAGTCAATGTCGGGGGGGGTCAGTGTTGAGGGGGGGTCTGTGTCGGGGGGGGTCAGAGACTGGGGGGTGTCAGTGTCAGGGGGGTCAGTGTCAGGGGGGTCAGTGCCCGGGGGGGTCAGTGTTGGGGGGGGTCTGTGTCGGGGGGGTCAGAGACTGGGGGGTGTCAGTGTCAGGGGGGTCAGTGTCGGGGGGTCAGTGCCCGGGGGGGGGTCAGTGTTGGGGGGGGGTCTGTGTCGGGGTGGTCAGAGACTGGGGGGTGTCAGTGTCAGGGGGATCACTGTCAGGGGGATCAGTGTCAGGGGGGTCAGTGCCCGGGGGAGGGGGGTCAGTCTCGGGGAGGTCAGTGTCGGGGGGGGGTCAGTGTTGGAGAGTCTGTAAGGGGTCACTGTATCGGGGGGTCAGTGTCGGGTTGGTCAGTGTCGGGTGGGGTCAGTGATGGGAGGGTCATATTTGGTGGGGGTCAGTGTTGGGGGTTCAGTGTCGGGTGGGGTCAGTGACAGGGGGTCAGTGTCGGGGGGGTCAGTGTCGGGTGGGGTCAGTGACAGGGGGGTCAGTGTTGGGGGGTCAGTGTCGGAGGTGGTCAATGTCGGGGGGTCAGTGTCGGAGAGTCTGTGGGGGCTCAGTGTCGGGGGGGGTCAGTGTCAGAGAGTCTGTCAGGGGTCAGTGTCGGGGCGGACAGTGTCGGGGGGGTCAGTGTCGGGGGTCAGTGTCGGAGAGTCTGTCAGGGATCAGTGTCGGAGGTCAGTGTTGAGGGTTCAGTGTCGGGGGGGTCAGTGTCGAAGGTTCAGTGTCGGGGGGTCAGTGTCGGGAGGTCAGTGTCGAGGGGTGGTCAGTATCGGGGGGGTCAGTTTCAGGGGGGTTCGGTGTCGGGGGGTCAGTGCTGGGGGTTCAGTGTTGGAGAGTCTGTCAGGGGTCAGTGTCGGGGGGGTCAGTGTCGGGGGGTCAGTGCGGGGATGGTCAGTGTCGGGGGGGTCAGTGTCTGGGATGGTCAGTGTCTGGGGGGTTAGTGTCTGGGGGAGTCAGTGTCAGTGGTCAGTGTCAGTGGGGTCAGTGCTGGAGGGGGTCAGTGTCAGAGGTCAATGTCTGGGGGGGTCAGTGTCGGGGGGGTCAGTGTTGGGGAGTCTGTCAGGGGTCATTGTCGAGGGTTCAGTGTCGGGGGTGGTCAGTATCGGGGGGGGTCAGTTTCAGGGGGGGTCGGTGTCGGGGGTTCAGTGCTGGCGGTTCAGTGTTGGAGAGTCTGTCAGGGGTCAGTGTCGAAGGGTCAGTGTCGGGGGGTGTCAGTGTCTGGGGGGGTTAGTGTCTGGGGGGGTCAGTGTCAGGGGTCAGTGTTGGGGAGTCTGTCAGGGGTCAGTGTCGGGGGGTCAATGTTGGGGGGGTCAGTGTCGGGGGAGTCAATGTCGGGGGGAGTCAGTGTCAGGGGGGTCAGTGTCAGGGGGGTCAGTGTCAGGGGGTTAGTGCCCGGGGGGTCAGTGTCGGGGGGGGTCAGTGTCGGGGGGGGGTGGTCAGTGTCAGAGAGTCTGTCAGGGGTCACTGTATCGGGGGGGTCAGTGTCGGGGGAGTCAGAGTCGGGTGGGGTCAGTGTCGGGGGGGTCAGTGTCAGGGGTGTCAGTGTCAGGGGGGGTCAGTTTCGGGGGGTCAGTGTCGGAGAGTCTGTGGGGCGTCAGTGTCGGGGGGGGTCAGTGTCAGGGGTCAGTGTCGATGGGCACAGTGCCAGAGGGGAAAGTGCCAGAGGGAGTCAGTGTCAGGGATCATTGTCAGGGGAGGTCAGTGTCGGGGGGGGTCAGTGTGGGGGGGGTCAGTGTCAGGGGGTTCAGAGTCCGGGGGGTCAGAGTCCGAGGGTGGGGGGTCAGTGTCGGGGGGGTCAGTGTTGGGGGCGTCAGTGTCAGGGGGGTCAGTGTTGGAGAGTCTGTCAGGGGTCAGTGTTGAGGGGGTCAGTGTTGGGGGGGGTCAGTGTCGGTGGGCGTCATTGTTGGGGGGTCAGTGTCGGAGAGTCTGTCAGGGGTCAGTGTCGAGGGGTCAGTGTCAGGGAGGGTCAGTGTTGGGGGGTCAGTGTCGAGGGGGGTCAGTGTCGGAGAGTCTGTCAGGGGTCAGTGTCGAGGGGTCAGTGTCAGGGAGGGTCAGTGTTGGGGGGTCAGTGTCGAGGGGGGTCAGTGTCGGAGAGTCTGTCAGGGGTCAGTGTTGAGGGGGGTCAGTGTCGGAGACTCTGTCAGGGGTCAGTGTCGAGGGGTCAGTGTCAGGGGGTCAGTGTCGGGGGGGTCAGTGTCAGGGGGATCAGTGTCGGGAGGGTCAGTGTCAGGGGTCAGTATCGGGGGTGTCAGTGTTGCGGGGGTCAGTGTCAGGGGGTCAGTGTCGGGGGGGTCAGTATCAGGGGGGCCAGTGTCAGAGAGTCGGTCAGGGGTCAATGTCGGGGGGGTCAGTGTCGGGGGGGTCAGTGTCGGGGGTCAGTGTCAGGGGGGTCAGTGTCGGAGAGTCTGTCAGGGGTCAGTGTCGGGGGGGTCAGTGTCGGGAGGTCAGTGTCGGGCGGGTCAGTGTCGGGCGGGTCAGTGTCAGGGGGGCCAGTGTCAGAGAGTCGGTCAGGGGTCAATGTCGGGGGGGTCAGTGTTGGGGGGGTCAGTGTCGGGGGTCAGTGTCAGGGGGGTCAGTGTCGGAGAGTCTGTCAGGGGTCAGTGTCGGGGGGGTCAGTGTCGGAGGTCAGTGTCGGGCGGGTCAGTGTCGGGCGGGTCAGTGTCGGGCGGGTCATTGTCATGGGGGTCAGTGTTGGGGGGGTCAGTGTCATTGGTCAGTGTCGGGGGGTCAGTGTCGGAGGGGGTCAGTGTCGGGTGGGGTCAGTGTCAGAGGGTCAGTGTCGGGGGGTCAGTCAAGGGTCAATGTCGGGGGTTCAGTGTTGGAGGGGTTCAGTGTCAGGGGGTCAGGGTGACACAGTGGCTCATTGGTTAGCACTGCTGCCTCACAGCACCAGGGACCCGGGTTCAATTCCCGCCTCAGGCGACTGACTGTGTGGAGTTTGCATGTTCTCCCCGTGTCTGCGTGGGTTTCCTCCGGGTGCTCTGGTTTCCTCCCACAGTCCAAAGATGCGCAGATTAGGTGAATTGGCCATGCTAAATTGCCCATAGTGTTCGGTGCATTAGTCAGAGGGAAATGGGTCTGGGTGGGTTACTCTTTGGAGGGTCGGTGTGGACTTGTTGGGCTGAAGGGCCTGTTCCCACACTGTACAGAATCCAATCTAATCAATGTCTGGGGGGTCAGTGTTGGGATGGTGCTCCCCCAGTCGGTGGGTCAGTGTCTGGGGGGGGTCAGTGTTGGGATGATGCTCCCCCTGGCAGTGGGTCAGTGTCTGGGGGGGTCAGTGTTGGGATGATGCTCCCCCTGGCAGTGGGTCAGTGTCTGGGGGGGGGGGTCAGTGTTGGGATGATGCTCCCCCTGGCAGTGAGTCAGTGTCTGGGGGGGGTCAGTGTTGGGACGATGCTCCCCCTGGCAGTGAGTCAGTGTCTGGGGGGGGTCAGTGTTGGGATGATGCTCCCCATGGCAGTGGGTCAGTGTCTGGGGGGGGTCAGTGTTGGGATGATGCTCCCCCAGTCGGTGGGGCAGTGTCTGGGGGGGGGGGGGGGGGGTCAGTGTTGGGATGATGCTCCCCCTGGCAGTGGGTCAGTGTCTGGGGGGGTCAGTGTTGGGATGATGCTCCCCCTGGCAGTGAGTCAGTGTCTGGGGGGGGGTCAGTGTTGGGATGATGCTCCCCCTGGCAGTGAGTCAGTGTCTGGGGGGGGTCAGTGTTGGGATGATGCTCCCCCTGGCAGTGGGTCAGTGTTGGGATGATGCTCCCCATGGCAGTGGGTCAGTGTCGGGCGGGTCAGTGTCAGGGGGGCCAGTGTCAGAGAGTCGGTCAGGGGTCAATGTCGGGGGGGTCAGTGTTGGGGGGGTCAGTGTCGGGGGTCAGTGTCAGGGGGGTCAGTGTCGGAGAGTCTGTTAGGGGTCAGTGTCGGGGGGGTCAGTGTCGGAGGTCAGTGTCGGGCGGGTCAGTGTCGGGCGGGTCATTGTCATGGGGGTCAGTGTTGGGGGGGTCAGTGTCATTGGTCAGTGTCGGGGGGTCAGTGTCGGAGGGGGTCAGTGTCGGGTGGGGTCAGTGTCAGAGGGTCAGTGTCGGGGGGTCAGTCAGGGGTCAGTGTCGGGGGTGTCAGTCAGGGTTCAGTGTCGGGGTCAGTCAAGGGTCAATGTCGGGGGTTCAGTGTTGGAGGGGTTCAGTGTCAGGGGGTCAGGGTGACACAGTGGCTCATTGGTTAGCACTGCTGCCTCACAGCACCAGGGACCCGGGTTCAATTCCCGCCTCAGGCGACTGACTGTGTGGAGTTTGCATGTTCTCCCCGTGTCTGCGTGGGTTTCCTCCGGGTGCTCTGGTTTCCTCCCACAGTCCAAAGATGCGCAGATTAGGTGAATTGGCCATGCTAAATTGCCCATAGTGTTCAGTGCATTAGTCAGAGGGAAATGGGTCTGGGTGGGTTACTCTTTGGAGGGTCGGTGTGGACTTGTTGGGCTGAAGGGCCTGTTCCCACACTGTACAGAATCCAATCTAATCAATGTCTGGGGGGTCAGTGTTGGGATGGTGCTCCCCCAGTCGGTGGGTCAGTGTCTGGGGGGGGTCAGTGTTGGGATGATGCTCCCCCTGGCAGTGGGTCAGTGTCTGGGGGGGTCAGTGTTGGGATGATGCTCCCCCTGGCAGTGGGTCAGTGTCTGGGGGGGGGGTCAGTGTTGGGATGATGCTCCCCCTGGCAGTGAGTCAGTGTCTGGGGGGGGTCAGTGTTGGGATGATGCTCCCCCTGGCAGTGAGTCAGTGTCTGGGGGGGGTCAGTGTTGGGATGATGCTCCCCATGGCAGTGGGTCAGTGTCTGGGGGGGGTCAGTGTTGGGATGATGCTCCCCATGGCAGTGGGTCAGTGTCTGGGGGGGGTCAGTGTTGGGATGATGCTCCCCCAGTCGGTGGGGCAGTGTCTGGGGGGGGGGGGGGGGGGGGGTCAGTGTTGGGATGATGCTCCCCCTGGCAGTGGGTCAGTGTCTGGGGGGGTCAGTGTTGGGATGATGCTCCCCCTGGCAGTGAGTCAGTGTCTGGGGGGGGGTCAGTGTTGGGATGATGCTACCCCTGGCAGTGAGTCAGTGTCTGGGGGGGGTCAGTGTTGGGATGATGCTCCCCCTGGCAGTGGGTCAGTGTTGGGATGATGCTCCCCATGGCAGTGGGTCAGTGTCTGGGGGGGTCAGTGTTGGGATGATGCTCCCCCTGGCAGTGGGTCAGTGTTGGGATGATGCTCCCCATGGCAGTGGGTCAGTGTCTGGGGGGGGGGTCAGTGTTGGGATGATGCTCCCCCTGGCAGTGGGTCAGTGTTGGGATGATACTCCCCATGGCAGTGGGTCAGTGTCTGGGGGGGTCAGTGTTGGGATGATGCTCCCCCTGGCAGTGGGTCAGTGTTGGGATGATGCTCCCCATGGCAGTGGGTCAGTGTCTGGGGGGGGGGTCAGTGTTGGGATGATGCTCCCCCTGGCAGTGGGTCAGTGTTGGGATGATGCTCCCCATGGCAGTGGGTCAGTGTCTGGGGGGGTCAGTGTTGGGATGATACTCCCCCTGGCAGTGGGTCAGTGTTGGGATGGTGCTCCCCCTGGCAGTGGGTCAGTGTCTGGGGGGGGGGGTCAGTGTTGGGATGATGCTCCCCCTGGCAGTGGGTCAGTGTCTGGGGGGGTCAGTGTTGGGATGATGCTCCCCTGGCAGTGGGTCAGTGTCTGGGGGGGTCAGTGTTGGGATGATGCTCCCCTGGCAGTGGGTCAGTGTCTGGGGGGGGTCAGTGTTGGGATGATGCTCCCCTGGCAGTGGGTCAGTGTTGGGATGATGCTCCCCCTGGCAGTGGGTCAGTGTCTGGGGGGGTCAGTGTTGGGATGATGCTCCCCCTGGCAGTGGGTCAGTGTCTGGGGGGGTCAGTGTTGGGATGATGCTCCCCCTGGCAGTGAGTCAGTGTCTGGGGGGGGTCAGTGTTGGGATGATGCTCCCCCTGGCAGTGGGTCAGTGTTGGGATGATGCTCCCCCTGGCAGTGAGTCAGTGTCTGGGGGGGGGGGGTCTGTGTTGGGATGATGCTCCCCCTGGCAGTGGGTCAGTGTTGGGATGGTGCTCCCCCTGGCAGTGGGTCAGTGTCTGGGGGGGGTCAGTGTTGGGATGATGCTCCCCCAGTTGGTGGGGCAGTGCTGGGGACCTGCCCCCTTTCTCCCTCTGACTTGTCTGTGTTGTGGTGTCTCTATGGTGATGCCCTGGAACACATGGCTCTGATTCTGCCTTACCTCACACAATGAAGCTGCCCCAGGAACAGGAGTCACAGCCCATTACCCTCGAAGGGCCCATCACCCTGACCATCCCACATGGCTGACTGCTCCTGGTCTGGAGCCGAGCCTTTTGGTGAGTGTGCGGAGGTCTCCTAGCGCTGGACATTTTCCATCCTCCCCTCTCCCCCTCTCCGTCCCCGTTCCTCAGCTGATTCCCCACCTCTCTTATGCCCCCTTCCAGCTCCTCTCCTCCAGTCTCCCCCATCCCCTCTTCTGTTTTTTTAAACCATCCTGTCCCCTTCTCCCTCTTTGCACCGTCCCCCGTCAAACACTCTCAGGACAGGGACAGCACGGGGTTAGATGCAGAGTAAAGCTCCCTCTACACTGTCCCACCATCCCGGGGACAGGGACAGCACGGGGTTAGATGCAGAGTAAAGCTCCCTCTACACTGTCCCACCATCCCGGGGACAGGGACAGCGTGGGGTTAGATACAGAGTAAAGCTCCCTCTACACTGTCCCCCCCATCCCAGGGACAGCACGGGGTTAGATACAAAGTAAAGCTCCCTCTACACTGTCCCCCCCCCCATCCCAGGGACAGCATGGGGTTAGATACAAAGTAAAGCTCCCTCTACACTGTCCCCCCCCCCCCATCCCAGGGACAGGGACAGCACGGGGTTAGATACAAAGTAAAGCTCCCTCTACACTGTCCCCCCCCCCCATCCCAGGGACAGCATGGGGTTAGATACAAAGTAAAGCTCCCTCTACACTGTCCCCCCCCCCCCATCCCAGGGACAGCATGGGGTTAGATACAGAGAAAAGCTCCCTTTACTCTTTCAACAGAAAGCAAGTAAACAAAAAAGACGAACAGTGAACAAAGTTCAGCACAGGAGCATGCCCTTCGACCCACGGAGACTGTGCCAACACGTTTCCTTTGGACCCTTTACAGTTCACAAGCCCTGCCTATTCATGTCCTTGTAAGATGCTTCTTAAATGTTGCTATTGTATTCACCTCCCCCACCTCGTCAGGCAGCACCTTCAAGATCTGCCTCCCACATCTCCTTTAAACTTTCCTCTTTTTACCTTAGACCCTTGTAATTGATATTTCTACCATGGAAGAAATACTCTAACTACTGATTTTATCTTCACAATATTGTAAAATTCTGTCGTCACCCCTCCCTTGTCCTCTGCGTTCAAATGAAAACAAACAATATTTGTCAGAGAATCATAGAGATGTACAGCATGGAACCAGACCTTTCGGTCCTACTCCAATGTCTGCTCATGGTTAATCCCCTCCAAACCAGGCAACATCTTGGTAAACATCAAGGGCAGCACAGTGGCTCAGTGGTTAGCACAGCTGCCTCACGGCACCAGTGGCCCGGGTTCGGTTCCAGCCACCAGCAACTGTCTGTCTGTGTGGAGTTTGCACATTCTCCCTGTGACTGCACAGGTTTCCTCCGGGTGCTCTAGTTTCTTCCTCAGTCCAAAAATGTGCAGGTTAGGTAAATTGCCCCATAGTGTTCAGGGATGTGTAGTTTAGGTGGACTAGTTAGGGGAGATATAAGGGAACGGGTCTGAGAGGGATACTGTTCAGAGGGTCAGTATGGACTTGTTGGGTCAAATGACCTGTTTCCACACTGTAGGAATCCTATGAAAAACCGTTTCTGTAACCTCCCCAGAGCCTCCACATCCTTCTGGTTGTGAGGCGAACAAAACTTTAGACAATATTCCAAATGTGGTCAAATTAAAATTATACACAGCTGCAACATCACTTGCCAATTTTTGAGCTCAATGTCCCAACCAATGAAGACAAGTGGTCCATATTCTTTCTTGACCACCTTATCCACTTGTGTTGCCACTTTCAGGGAATTGTAGCCTAGATCTCTCTGCATGTTGATGTTAATAAGGGTTCTGCCATTTGCTGTATCCTTCTTTCCTGTGTTAGACCTTCCAAAATGAATCACTTTGTAGTTGTCTGAATTAAGTCCCACCTGCTATTTCTCCATCCAAGAATCCAGTCTATCAATATCTTGCTGTTTCTTCTGGCAATTGTCATCACTGTCCACATATTCCTCAATCTTGGTGTCATCCTCAAACTTACTAATTAGATCTCATCCAAATAATTAATGTCATACAAACAATAGGGGACCAAGCAGTGATCCCTACAGACCACCACTGGTCACAGATCTCCAATCCAAAAAACACTCTTCCGCTAGCACTCTCTGTCTTTTATGACTAAGCCAGTTCTGTATTCATTTTACCAGCTCATCGGGATCCCATGTGACTTCATCTTTTGTATCAGCCTACCATGAGAGACCTTGTCAAACACCTCACTACATTCCATGTCCATCTCCTGCCCTCAACAATTACCTCGTCACTACCTCAAAAAGTCCGATCATGTTTGTGAGATATAATCTTCCCCACACAAAGTCAGACTTCATGTCGCTAAAAAGTCCGTATTTTTCCAAACATCCCTCTACTCCTTTAAACTGGAAGTAAACCTCCTTTGATACTGTCCCCATCAAACGTTCCCAGGTCAGGGACAGCACAGGGATAGATACAGAGTAAAACCGCTCCCTGTCGGCTGATTCTTTAAGCCTGCCGTCAAAGTTTAGGCTGCTCTTTCTGCCAGACCGTTGGATAATGGATGGTATGGAACTGTCCTTACATGATGAATATCATTCAACTTTCGGAAATATCCAAGTTCGCTGCTGGTTATCAGTGACTAACCTTTCCAGGAGTCCCTGAATTGTAAACATTTCTCTGACATTGTCCCCATGTTTGACGAATGAATGTTATGCACGTTCAACCATTTTGAGTGGCTGTCCATGATGACTAAGTACATGGAGTCCTTGAAAAGACCTGCACAGCCAACAAATAACCGCGTCCAATATTTACCCAGCCATTCCTACAAACTGGGAGCTGCTGGTAGTACTGCCCCACCAACACAACTATGTCTACATCCAGTCCTGAACAGATATAACTTTTCACCAACATCTTCATTTTGGGCATCTCTGGATGACTGTGGTGGGGTTCAGCCAGTGTCTGGCAAATTACTCTTGCTCCCCCATAATAATAGACTATCCTCTCTTATGATTTGGTCTCTGTTTATTTCCATAATGGTTTCAGTTCTGGTTGTGACAACCCATCACCACTAACTATTTTACTTTCCCTCAGGGCCAGATCTTTCTACGTCCAAACTCTGATACTGTCAGTTGTGACTAGAAGAGCGTCCAGAAAATTCAAAACCATTATGGACTATTCCATTGGCAGTATCACCAGTGGTAATCATCTGCCAGCAGGAGGCAGTCAATGCATCTTGCATTTGCTACTTGGCCTCCTGGATGGTGTCAAGATTAGGGTGGTGCTGGAAAAGCACAGCAGGTCAGGCAGCATCCGAGGAGCAGGAAAATCAACTTGTGCCCGAAACATTGATTTTTCTTCTCCTCGGATGCTGCCCTGACCTGCTGTGCTTTTCCAACACCACTCTAATCTCCAGCATCTGCAGTACCCACTGCCACCTCCTAGATAGTGTTCCAATTTGTAACTGTACGCGCTTTGTATTAGAGACTGTTGCTGAATTTGACCTGAAACTATGGGCAGCAACTGCCTTGTCATCTTTAAAGAAACCTAACAGGGGTTTGTTATCGTTACAAATTTACATCCGTAAAGATACTGGTGAAACTTCTTGATTCCAAGTCTGACCACCAACGCTTCCTTTTCTACCTGGATGCATTCCTTGTTGGGCATCCCTCTCTGTTGGGCCACCTAATACTGTACAGGGAGACATTGCATCAGATTTCATTTGGGGTCATGGTGCCAACACCTTAGAGGACGATAGCTGTTTCTTCACTTCACTGAAGGCTACAGCTTGGCTACATGACTATTTCTTTGGCTGACCTTTTAATAAGAGTTGATGCAAACATGTCAGGATGGAAGCCAGTTTACAGATGAACTTTCCATAACAGTTTAGCAGTGATAGGAAACGCTTTGGTACAGACATGGGGGTCAGGGCATCTTTGATCTCCCACACTTTATTTTTCAATGAGTATCGAATGTAGCCCAAGTAGGTGTGGTGCCTGGACCACTCATTTTTCCTTCCTAAAGTATACCCCCCCAGGAGAAACGTCTAAGGACCGTGTCCAAATTCTCCTTATTGGTCTCACCTGGTTAGGTGAGATTCCCTGCAGTGTGGAAACAGGCCCTTTGGGCCAACAAGCCCTTATCAAACCCACCCAAACCCATTTCCCTCTGACGAATGCACATAACACTATGGGCAATTTCTCACAACCAATTCACCCTAATCTTCACTTCTTTTTTGTGGGAGGAGACCGGAGCACCCGGAGGGAACCCACGCAGACACGGGGAGAACATGCAAACTCCACACAGTCAGTCGCCTGAGGCGGGAATCGAACCTGGGTCCCTGGCGCTGTGAGGCAGCAGTGCTAACCACTGAGCCACCGTGCTGCCTGTTATTAGCACTTTGCCCTTTAGTTTCATATGGAATACCCTTGGCATTGATCCAGCTCCAACATCTGCAGTCCTCACTTTCTCCCAGCTCCCTCAGAGCCAGCTTTCAGAGAGAACAGAGCCTCTGACACTTCTGTTTATTTTCTTCTCTTTCCTGAATGACTGACACTCCCTATTTATCTGTTCTTTTTTCTTTTTTTTCCCAAACTACCGCCTAACAGCGGTAAGGATTAATCTCACGCTGCTGGCCTCACTTTATATTGTAAACCAGGTATCCAACGGATAAGCTAACTGGCTTCCCGAATTGAACCCATGCTGTTGGCATCACACTGCTCTGTAAGCCAACAATATATAGCCAACTGAGCTGAGCTAAACCACACTTCCCCACACTTCTGTTTATATCTACCAGGCAGCCAGCGCAGCCTGAATCGACTAGATTAACAGGCCCAATCAGGAAACTCATATTCCACGCTGAGCTTGCTACAATCACTACACCTTCCCTCTCCTCCTCTCTCCCTCACTTTCTCCCTCGACACCCATCACCCCCCCGCTTTTTTTCTATCTGTCTCAGAGCTTTCTGTCTGAATCCAGATTTTCTGCCTCATGTTCCTTCTCGGGTCAGTGATGGACTGTTTGATTGACAGGTCCATGGATCTGCTACCGATCTTCGCTGCCCTCTTCTCTCTTCCCACGATCGTACTCGGGTCAACGCTAAGATCATCCCCCATTGGATCCACTGTGAGGCCACCTGCAATTGGCTCCAGCTCAATGCCACCTCTCGATCCTTCCAAAAGGGCAGCTTCTCTGATTGGTAAGATGCCACCAGCCATTGGATCTGGAGCAAGGCCACTTCACATTGGCTCTAGAAGAAGAACAACACTGATTGGCTCCCAGAGAATTATCTCATCGAGTGGTCTTGGTGGATTGCTGTCATTCATTGGCTCCAAAAGAATGATTTCATTCACCAACATTCCAGTAACAGCATCGCTGATTGGCTATAAGGCAATGACATCAAGGTCTGGCTCCACACCAGCAACACCAATTGGCCAGAACAACAGTTCATTGGCAACTAATCCCAAGAAAATGTCACCTCCCATTGGGTCTTGGAGAAGAACATCGCCATCTGTTGATGCTATTACAACAACAACGATTGGCTCATGGACAGATTCCAGTTTGAGAATCACAACAGTTGACCCAAAGTCTGATTCCAGGACAAAGACCTCACTGATTCACTCTCAGACACTTCCCAGTACGACAACCAAAACAGTTGGCTTAACAAGTGGCCGGTGGACCGATTCTAGTACAAAGCCCCTGCTACTTGGCTCAGGGACTCACACCAGTACAAAGGCCCGCCTGATTGGCTCATGGGTTGATTCTAGTACAAAGCCCCTACTACTTGGCTCAGGGACTCACACCAGTACAAAGGCCCGCCTGATTGGCTCAGGGACTCACACCAGTACAAAGGCCCGCCTGATTGGCTCAGGGACTCACACCAGTACAAAGGCCCGCCTGATTGGCTCAGGGACTCACACCAGTACAAAGGCCCGCCTGATTGGCTCAGGGACTCACACCAGTACAAAGGCTCGCCTGATTGGCTCATGGGTTGATTCTAGTACAAAGGCCCGCCTGATTGGCTCAGGGACTCACACCAGTACAAAGGCCCGCCTGATTGGCTCATGGGTTGATTCTAGTACAAAGGCCCGCCTGATTGGCTCAGGGACTCACACCAGTACAAAGGCCCGCCTGATTGGCTCAGGGACTCACACCAGTACAAAGGCCAATCTGATTGGCTCAGGGGCTGATTGCAGTTTAAAGGCCACATTGTTTGAATCATGGACTGATTCTA
The DNA here is from genome assembly GCF_047496795.1 of Chiloscyllium punctatum. NCBI lineage: Eukaryota > Metazoa > Chordata > Chondrichthyes > Orectolobiformes > Hemiscylliidae > Chiloscyllium > Chiloscyllium punctatum. Next base: position 18,049 of record NW_027310988.1, on the reverse strand, counting down.
CTGCAAAGGCCTCACCGATTGGCTCACAGATTGAATCCAGTAAAGGAACCACACCAATTGGGTTATGGACAGATTCCACTGCAAAGGTACCACCAATTGACTCATGGGCTGATTCCAGTACAAGGCCTTCACTGATTGGCTCATGGACAGTTTCCAGTACAAAAGCCCCACTGATTGGCTTATGGAGTGATTCTAGTAAAAAGACCTCACCAACTGTTTTATGGACAGAATCTAGAGCAAAGGCCTCATCGATTGTCACATTGACTGGTTCTAGTAAAAAGGCACCAGATTCCAGTAGAAATTCCCCACTGATTGGCACATGGACCGATTCCAGTAGAAATTCCACACAGATTGGCACATGGACCGATTCCAGTAGAAATTCCCCACTGATTGGCACATGGACCGATTCCAGTAGAAATTCCCCACTGATTGGCACATGGACCGATTCCAGTAGAAATTCCCCACTGATTGGCTCACGGACCAATTCCAGTAGAAATTCCCCACTGATTGGCTCACGGACTGATTCCAGTAGAAATTCCCCACTGATTGGCTCACGGACTGATTCCAGTAGAAATTCCCCACTGATTGGCTCACGGACCGATTCCAGTAGAAATTCCCCACTGATTGGCTCACGGACCGATTCCAGTAGAAATTCCACACAGATTGGTTCACGGATAGATTCCAGTAGAAATTCCACACAGATTGGCTCACGGATAGATTCCACTGTAAAGATCTCGTCGATTGGCTCTATGATTGATTCCAGTATAAATGCCTTACCAATTAGCTCGTGGACAGAATCCAGTGCAAATGCCTCCCTGATTGGCTCATGGGCAGATTCAAATAAAAAACACCCATGGATTGGTTCTTGGACTGATTCTAGTAAAAAGGCCCCTCTGATTGGCTCACTGACTGATTCAAGCACAAGAGCTCAATCAATTAGCTCACGCACTGAATCCAGTACAATGGCTTCACCAATTGGTTCATCAACTGATTCAGGTACAAAATCTCCACTAATTGGCTCATGGACTGATTCCAGGACAGAGGCCTCATTGATTGGCTCATGGACTGATTCCAGGACAGAGGCCTCATTGATTGGCTCATGGACTGATTCCAGGACAGAGGCCTCATTGATTGGCTCATGGACTGATTCCACTACACAGGTCCCATCAGTTTATTTCCCAATTGAATCCAATACAAAGGCCATACCGAATGGCCTTCGGAATGATTCCACTATAAAGGCCCCTTCGATAGGCTTGTTGATTGATTCAGCTACAAAGTCACCATCAATTGGTTTAGGGATTAGATCCAGCCCAAAGACCCCCCTGATTGGCTCATCAGCTGATTACATAATAAAAGTTCCATCAATTAATTTATGGATTAGATCGAGTACAAAGCCCCCACTAATTGTTTCATCAGCTGGTTCCAGTACAAAAGCCCCATCAATTGGCTTAGGGATTGAATCCAGTACAAGGGCCCCATTCATTGGTCCTAAAACAGATTCCAGTACAGAAAATCCATTTCTGAACACATTGACTGCATTTAGTACAAAAGCCCCTTTGATTAGCTCACACATTGTATCAAGTCCAATTACCATTAAGAATCCACTGACTGACTCAAGGATTGATTCCACTCCAAACACACCATGGATTGGCTTGTGGACTGATTCAACTATAAAGGCCTCAGTAATTAGCCCACAGACTGATTCCACTACAAGTGCCCCATTGATTGACTCATCAATTGGCACCAATGGAACAGTCCCACTGATTGTACTGGAATCCATCGGTGAGCCAAAGAAGGCATCAATTAGCTCATCTATTGACCCTAATATAACATCCTCTTTGACTGGCTTATCGATTGGTGCTAATACAAACTCCTCACTAAATGATTCAACAACTGGTTTATATACAAAAGATTCACTGATTGGCTCATGGTTTGATTCCAGTACATCATCCTCATTGATTGGTCCATCAATGGCCACCATTACAAAATTCCCACATATTGATTCATCAGGTATGTCCAGTACAAAAGTCCCATTGATTAGTTCATCAACTGACTACAATGCAACAACACAGTTGATTGGCTTGCTGTTTGAATCCAGCACAAGATTACCAATGGTAGACTCACCAACTAACTCCATTGCAAATGTCCCACTAGTTGGATCACTGACTAATTCCCCTACAGTCTCATCACAGAATGGATCATTACTTGATTACAATACAGAATTGCCACTGAATAGATTAATGAATAATTACACTGTAGCCTCGCCACTTTCAGGATCACTGATTGATTACAATACAGTTTCATTGCTGAATGGGTCTCTCATTGATTATGACCCAAAATTGTCACTGAATAGATCACTGACTGACCATACTGCAGCATCCTGGCTGAATGGATCACTTATGAATTACAACACAGCATTACCATTAAAAGGATCTCCAAATGATTCCACTACAACATCCATAAGTGGATCGCCAATAAATTCTACAAAGTCAAAGTCACAATCACTCAATGAAATTCTGATTGGTTCCAATACAGTGTCATCACTTAATAGATCATTGACTGATTCCATAACATCCTCAATGAATAGAACACCAACTGATTCCATTATTGTACCAATACTGAATAGATCACCAATGGTTTCCACTACCTTGTTGTCACTGAATAGATCAGTAATGGGTTCCTCTACTGCATCATCACTGAGTAAATCAGCAACTGGTTACGTGACATTATCATCACCAAATCGGACTCCAATGGATTCCACTACATTGCTGTCACTTAATGAATCACTGATGGATTCCACGACAGCATCATCGCTGAATAGATCACTAACAGATTCCACTACAGCTTCATCACTGAATAGATCAGTAACAGATTCCACTACAGCTTCATCACTGAATAGACCAAAAACTGATTCCACATCAGTCCCACTGAATGGAACACTGATTAGTTTAAATTCAGCCTTACCACTGAAGGGATCACCAAGTGGTTATGACAGAGCGATGTCCCAGAAAGAATCCTCACTTTATTCCAATGCAACACTATCACTGACTGGATTACCGATTAGTTCCACATCAACATTGTCACTTAATGGATCACAATTTGACCACACGACTACAGCAATGTCCATGAATGCATCATCAATTGATTCCCATGGAACAAGTTCTAAGAATGGATCAGTGCTCAGTTCCAACAAAGTCACATCAATTAATGGATCAGTAAATGATTTACACACAACACAATCACTGAATGGATCACTAATTGATTATACTCCAACAACACCAGTGAAGGGATCACTGACTGATTACAATACAAGATTACTGAATACACCTTCCACTGGCATCAACATCACTGCACCCCCAAATACACCTTCCACTGGCATCAACATCACTGCACCCCCAAATACACCTTCCACTGGCATCAATATCACTGCATCCCCAAATACACCTTCCACTGGCATCAATATCACTGCACCCCCAAATACACCTTCCACTGGCATCAATATCACTGCACCCCCAAATACACCTTCCACTGGCATCAACATCACTGCACCCCCAAATACACCTTCCACTAGCATCAATACTATCACACCCCCAAATGCATCTTCTATTGGCTTCAACATCACTACACCCCCAAAAGCATCTTCTATTGGCTGTAAAACCACTGCATCTCCGAAAGCATCTTCGATTGGCTGTAAAACCACTGCACCCCCAAAAGCATCTTCTATTGGCTGTAAAACCACTGCACCCCCAAAAGCATCTTCTATTGGCTGTAAAACCACTGCATCTCCGAAAGCATCTTCTATTGGCTGCAACACCACTGCAACCCTGAATGTACCTTCCACTGGCTCCAGTGCAGTTAAACCACTGAATGGAGTGAATGCTTTGAGTGCAGTCATGTTAACCTATTTCTCAATGCTAATACTTCTCAACCTTGCTGCTTTTGCTTTCTAGGGATTGGGAAGGATCCAACTAGCTACTGCTTTCTCTCTGCTATGACACTGGAACATCTGTATTGAGTGGAATCTTGCTGTGCATATGAATTAACAGAAGCAGATGTTTGCAAGTGAAGTCATTCATTGCAGGCTCAGAGTCCCTCCTCAACCTACTGTCAGGACACTGTCTGGACAGGGCAGGACATGACTGGGCAATTCAAGTTGCCTTGTCACCACAGTGAATCTGCAACCAATTCAGATTCATTTGGAGCGGTCACATTTCCCATCTCCGAGACGACGTACTGCCAAAATTCTATGACTCTAAGTTTCTTACTCTCGCTCAGCCCGACTACATCCCCCACTCCTCCATTTCCACACTCTTTGACCCACATCCTCACTACATACCCCTCATTGTTGCTCCTTAAGCTTTTGGCTCATACCCTTCCAATATACCATTCTTTCATCTTCTATGGCACCTTCCCTCCACCCCTTTTCCCACAGTCTTATTTCCCCTCTCATTGCACCCCAGCACATTTGCTCCGCCTCACGTTACCATCTCATTTGCCCTCCATTTTCCCATCCTCATTTGCTCCCCACATCTCCCCTTCCGTGCTTCCCATCTGCATTTGACCTCTATATTTGCCCTTCCATACTCCCCCTTTATATTCCTCCCTCCACATTTGTTGCCCAAATTTGTCCCCCCATGCTCCCTTTCTACATGTCCTTTGCCAATGCCTCATCTTGTACCCCCTGCACATAACCGCTCTTCACTTTAATTACGACTATCATTCACTGCGATGTTTACCTTTGTCCCTTCCCCTTCGTAATGACTTTTCACTGCTAACAACCTATTGTTGAACTCCTCACATTACCCACCAACTGAGGCATTGGTGGTGGGGTGTGGTGGTGGGAGAGATGTGGGAACTGTGGCCAAGCTGAGTGTCAAACAGAAATTGGTGTCTCCAGAATCAACTGCATGCCAAGTGTTGAGCTGTGGCCCAGTTGAAATTTCTGGTCTTTTGCTGAACTGTATATAGCGTTTATAATGTGTATTGAAGTGAAATTTAGACAATAAAGAAAAAAAGATCTTGAGACAAGTGTTTTCTTTGTGTGAGGGCATTTGGGGGCTTTGAGGTCATAGTGTCATCAGATTTAGAACTGTCACAAATGTGGCACTGATTGCAAGAAAACCCTTCCCAGAATGACTCACTGTGACACTGATTGCAAGATTACCCTTCCCACAATGCTTCACTGTGACACTGATTGCAAGGATACCCTTCCCAGAATGCTTCACTGCGACACTGATTGCAAGGATACCCTTCCCAGAATGCTTCACTGCGACACTGATTGCAAGGATACCCTTCCCAGAATGCTTCACTGTGACACAGACTGCAAGGATACCCTTCCCAGAATGCTTCACTGTGACACAGACTGCAAGGATACCCTTCCCAGAATGCTTCACTGTGAGACCGATTGCAAGATTAGCCTTCCCAGAATGCTTCACTGTGACACAGACTGCAAGGATACCCTTCCCAGAATGCCTCACTGTGACACCGATTGCAAGATTACCCTTCCCAGAATGCCTCATTTTGACACAGACTGCAAGAATACCCTTCCCAGAATGCTTCACTGTGACACCGATTGCAAGATTACCCTTCCCAGAATGCTTCACTGTGACACAGATTACAAGAATACCCTTCCCAGAATGCTTCACTGTGACACTGATTGCAAGAATACCCTTCCCAGAATGCTTCACTGGGACACCGATTGCAAGGATACCCTTCCCAGAATGCTTCATTGTGACACAGACTGCAAGGATACCCTTCCCAGAATGCTTCATTGTGACACAGACTGCAAGGATACCCTTCCCAGAATGCTTCACTGTGACACTGATTGCAAGAATACCCTTCCCAGAATGCTTCACTGTGACACCGATTGCAAGGATACCCTTCCCAGAATGCTTCATTGTGACACAGACTGCAAGGATGCCCTTCCCAGAATGCTTCATTGTGACACAGACTGCAAGGATGCCCTTCCCAGAATGCTTCATTGTGACACAGACTGCAAGAATACCCTTCCCAGAATGCTTCACTGTGACACAGACTGCAAGGATACCCTTCCCAGAATGCTTCACTGTGACACAGACTGCAAGGATACCCTTCCCAGAATGCTTCTCTGTGATGCAGACTGCAAGGATACCCTTCCCAGAATGCCTCATTGTGACACAGACTGCAAGAATACCCTTCCCAGAATCCTTCTCTGTGATGCAGACTGCAAGGCACCCTCCCAGACATCTACTTTACTATCTTAGTTAAGTTTCAAAGAAAGACAGCCTTGGAATTACAATACCCTAACTTGGATTGTGGATAGACCATCTTGAGGTTTTTGCTGCATAATATAATTTAGAATTGTTTTGATAATCATGATACTATTTTTTAGATTAAATTCCCCTGCAGTGTGGGAACAGGCCTTTTGGCCCAACAAGTCCACACCAACCCACTGAAGAGTAACCCACCCAGACCCATTTCCCTCTGACAAGTGTACCTAACACTACGGGCAATTTGGCATGGCCAATTCACCTGTCCTGCACATCTTTGGACTGTGGGAGGAACCTGGAACACCTAGAGGAAACCCATGCAGACACGGGGAGAATGTGTAAACTCCACAAAGACAGTCGCCCAAGGATGGAATCGAACTTGGGTCCCTGGTGTTGTGAGGCAGCAGTGCTAACCACTGAGCCACCATGCCACCCTTTTAAAATTGATGCTAGAATACAGTATCAGGTCCCATCCCTGTTATGTCCAAAATACAGCTCTGAACTTAGCTGATTCTCCAGCACAGACTCTCACTCTACATTTATGGTGATCTATCCATGATCCCAAAGACAAGCATACAGATGCATCTAATGAAAAATATCTTAGGGATAAGTTACCCTGAAAGAAAGACAGCTTTGACTTAATAAAACGTCAGGAGGTTCAGTCTTGAAGGTAGAGATCTGCTTGGGGGTGGGGTGGGGGGAATCAGTCTGTAAACCAAACCTTTCAAAAGCTTTCTGGTTGCTGTTATGATCAACATAGGATTGAAGAGAGAAAATGGTGGCAGGAAAAGCAGCCAGGAGCAAGAGTTCAACTGACATTAAAAAAATACGCTGAACAGAAAGCTACACTGATACAATTAACAAACTTTTATTGAGAAAAGGAGGTGCAACATACAATCACAGACCAGACTCTGGTTTTGCTCCAAGTGGCATCAGGTCAAATATGAGCAAGGAATCCTCCTGCTGATTCATCCGTATTCCCACACAATGAAAGAAATTACCTGGAAAAGCATTGAGGATGTCAATGGCTTAGAAAGTATGCTGTGTGGAGAATTTCAATATCTAGTGACAAGTGTCTCAGCACTAACGTTACCAATGAAGCTGGTTGATCCTTCAGGGCATAGCTGTTAGACTGAGTCCACAGTAGGTGGTTAAGGATCCAACCAGATGGAAAAACCTATTTGACCTCATCCTCATGTGACCCATGTGTCATAGCATCAACTGGAGTGAAGCATTTGCAGCAATCTTCAGTCACAAATGCTGAGATGATAATCTTTATCCAACAGTCTCCAGGATCCTGGATCGTCAGTCAATTCATTCCGTGTAATATCAAGTAAATGGCTGTAGGCACTGAATACTGCAAAGGCCATTAGCTCTGACAACATTCTGGCAAAATGAATCAAAGAGCTTTCTACATCCCTTGCCAAGCTGTTCCAGTCCAGCTACAGCAGCGACATAGAACATAGAACATAGAACATAGAACAATACAGCACAGAACAGGCCCTTCGGCCCACGATGTTGTGCCGAACTTCTATCCTAGATTAAGCACCCATCCATATACCTATCCAAATGCCGCTTAAAGGTCGCCAATGATTCTGACTCTACCACTCCCACGGGCAGCGCATTCCATGCCCCCACCACTCTCTGGGTAAAGAACCCACCCCTGACATCTCCCCTATACCTTCCACCCTTCACCTTAAATTTATGTCCCCTTGTAACACTCTGTTGTACCCGGGGAAAAAGTTTCTGACTGTCTACTCTATCTATTCCTCTGATCATCTTATAAACCTCTCATCACCCCTCATCCTTCGCCGTTCCAACGAGAAAAGGCTGAGAACTCTCAACCTATCCTCGAACGACCTACTCTCCATTCCAGGCAACATCCTGGTAAATCTTCTCTGCACCCTCTCCAAAGCTTCCACATCTTTCCTAAAGTGAGGCGACCAGAACTGCACACAGTACTCCAACTGTGGCCTAACCAAAGTCAGACATCTATCTGACAACATGGAAAATTGTCCAACTACATCCTGTACACAAAGCAAATCCAACCCAGCTAATTATCAACCCATCAGTCTACCCTCGATCATCGGTAAAGTGATGGAAGGTGTCATCAACAGTGCTATCAAGCAGCACTTGTTCAGCATCTTCCTGCTCTCGGATGCTCAGTTTGGGTTCTGCAAGGGCTACTCAGCTCTTGACCTCATTACAGCCTTGGTTCAAACCATGGACTAAAAAGCAAACTGTAGAAGTAAGTGGCTGCATTGGATGAGTTTGCACCAAAGCGTCTGTATAACTCAATGACTGTCTTTGGCATCAAAGTTGCATTTGACCAAAACTGGCATCAGGAAGTCTCAACAAAACTGGAATCATGGGTTTGGAGTAATTCCTGGTATAAAGGAACCCATTTGTGAGTGTTGTAGGTCAGTTATTTCAGCTCCAAGAAATCTCTGCATGGGTACTTCAGGGTAACGTCCTAAGCTTAACCATCTTTAACTGCTTCATCCTAAGGTCATAAGTTTGGATGTTTGCACAATATCATTTGCAATTGCTCAGATACTGAAGCAGTTCATATTCAAATGCAGCAAGACCGAGAGAAGATGACGTTAGGGATGAAATGTGAAAAGTAACAAGTGCCAGACAATGACTCTCTCCAACAAGAAAGAATATAATCATTTCCCACTAACATTCAGTGGTATTACCATTGCTGAATCTCAGCGATCAAATTCCTGGCAGTTACTACGTTGACTACAAACTGAACTGGACCAGAACTGGATACTGTGGTCAAAAGTCCAGGTCAGAAACTCAGAATCCAGCAACAAGTAACTCACCTCCTGACATTGATGAGACATAAGTCAGGAATGTGATGGAATACTCTCCACTTGTTTGAATGGGTGCAGCTCCAACATCGCTCAAGAACCTCAACACCAGCCAGGGCAAAACAATCTAATTGATTGAATCAAAGTCACAAACATCCACTCCTTCCACCGTTACTGCTAAGTAACAAGTGTGTACTAGCTACAAGATACACCCATAGTAACTCATGAAAGTCCTGACAATACCTTCCAAATCCATATCTACTACCATTTAGAAGGACAAGAGCAGCAGATACATGAGAATACCATTCTGCTGCAAGTTTCCCTCCAAACCACTCAATGCTGATTGGAAATATATCACTGTTCTTTCAGTACCAGTGGGTCGAAATCCTGACATTTGCTCCTTTATTGCATAATGGACATAACTAGGGATGGGCAACTAGGGATGGTTCACTATCACCTTCTCAAAGACAACTCGGGACGGGCAATAAATGCTGGTCCAGCCAGTCATGCTCATAAAGGTGAATAAGGAAAGTATGCACGACCAGCCAGTTCAAAGAGGCACGTGAAAAGGCAGTGAACTTTAGAATTACACAAAGAGAGTAAGAGCTGAGGAGAGATTGAATGATTTCACATGAAAGTCAAAGGATGAGGGTCAACCTGATAGAAGTGTACAAAATGATGAGACATAGATAGAATGGAGAACAGAGTGTTTTCGAGAATATAGGTTTAAGGTAAAAGATGGAAAGTTTAATGGAAATGTGGGAGGCAACTTTATTTACAGAGGGTGTTAAGTGCTTGGAATGGACGGCCATAGGAAGAGGTGAGGAGAGAGAGAGAGTGACAGCCCTTGAAATCAAGGTCGCATTTGACCAATTATGGCATCAAGGAGCCCTGGTAAATCAATGGGTATCAGGGGGCAAACACTGCTGGTTAGAGTTATATCTGGCACAAAGGAAGACGGTTGTGGTTGTGGAGGGTCAGTCATCTCAGCTCCTGGATGTCTCTGCAGGAGACCCTCAGGATAATGTCCTAGGCCAACAATCTTCAGTTGTTTCATCAATGAGCTTCCCTTCTGTCATAAGGTCCGAAGTGGGGATGTTTGCCGATGATTGCACAGTGTTCAGCACCATTTCCCACTCCTCAGATACTGAAGCACTTTGCGCTCAAATGTAACAAGATCTGGACAATATCCAGGCTTGGGTCGACAAGTGGCAAGTAACATTCACACCACACAAATTCCAATGACTGTGGTCTGTAGGGGACACTCTAACCACTCCCCCCTTGATATTGAATGGGATTACCATTACTGAATCCCCCACTGTTAACATCCTTGGGGTTACCATTGACCAGAACCTCAACTGGACTCACCACATAAACACAGTGGCTATAAAAGCAAGTCAGAAACTAGGGATACTGCAGCGAGTAACTCACCTCCTGACACCCCAAAGTCTATCCACCATCTACAAGGCACAAGTCAGGAGTGTG
>NW_027310987.1:30000-38640 GCF_047496795.1 Chiloscyllium punctatum | reverse complement strand
ACGGTCTCGCCTTCGAGGGGGGAGCGCCCCGCGTGTTCAGGCCGAATTTTGTGCATTTCCATCGGCGGGAAGAGGTCCAAACGGGAATGGGATTGAATGTGACTGCTGAAGCCGACATTGAGACCTCTAACGCGGGTAGCTCGGCAGGATTTGACCCGGCGGTTCTGCCGAAGGTCTCACCTTCGAGGGGGGAGCGCCCACCGTGTACAGGCCGATTTTCATGCATTTCCAACCGTGGGAAGGGGGCCGAAAGGGGATGGGGGTGAATGTGACTGCTCAACCCGACTTTGAGGCATCTAACCCGGGTAGCTCAGCCGGGTTTGACCCGGCGGTTCTGCCGACTGCCTCGCCTTCGAGGGGGGAGCGTCCCCCGTGTACAGGCCGATTTTCATGCATTTCGAACCGTGGGAAGTGGCCCAAAAGGGGATGGGGGTGAATGTGACTGCTCAACCCGACTTTGGCGCTTCCGAGCCGGGTAGCCCGGCCGGGTTTGACCCGGCGGTTCTGCCGTCGGTCTCGCCTTCGAGGGCGGAGCCTCCCCCGTGTACAGGCCGATTTTCATGCATTTGCAACGGTGGGAAGTTGCCCAAAAGTCGATGGGAGTGAATGTGACTGCTCAACCCGACTTTGAGACTTTTAAGCCGGGTAGCTCAGCCGGGTTTGACCCGGCGGTTCTGCCGACGGTCTCGCCTTCGAGGGGGGAGCCTCCCCCGTGTACAGGCCGATTTTCGTGCATTTCCAACGGTGGGAAGAGGTTCAAAAGGGGATGGGAGTGAATGTGACTGCTCAACCCGACTCTGAGGCTTCTAACCCGGGTAGCTCGGCCGGGTTTGATCCGGCGGTTCTGCCGACGGTCTCGTCTTCGAGGCCGGTGCCTCCCCCGTGTACAGGCCGATTTTCGTGCATTTCCAACGGTGGGAAGTGGTCCAAAAGGGAATGGGGGTGGACGTGTCTGCTCATACCGACTTTGAGACTTGTAAGCCGGGTAGCTCAGCCGGGTTTGACCCGGCGGTTCTGCCGACGGTCTCGCCTTCGAGGGGGGAGCCTCCCCCGTGTACAGGCCGATTTCCGTGCATTTCCAACGGTGGGAAGAGGTTCAAAAGGGGATGGGAGTGAATGTGACTGCTCAACCCGACTCTGAGGCTTCTAACCCGGGTAGCTCGGCCGGGTTTGATCCGGCGGTTCTGCCGACGGTCTCGTCTTCGAGGCCGGTGCCTCCCCCGTGTACAGGCCGATTTTCGTGCATTTCCAACGGTGGGAAGAGGTTCAAAAGGGGATGGGGGTGAATGCGACTGCTCAACCCGACTCTGAGGCTTCTAACCCGGGTAGCCCGGCCGGGTTTGACCCGGCGGTTCTGCCGTCGGTCTCGCCTTCGAGGGCGGAGCCTCCCCCGTGTACAGGCCGATTTTCATGCATTTGCAACGGTGGGAAGTTGCCCAAAAGTCGATGGGAGTGAATGTGACTGCTCAACCCGACTTTGAGACTTTTAAGCCGGGTAGCTCAGCCGGGTTTGACCCGGCGGTTCTGCCGACGGTCTCGCCTTCGAGGGGGGAGCCTCCCCCGTGTACAGGCCGATTTTCGTGCATTTCCAACGGTGGGAAGAGGTTCAAAAGGGGATGGGAGTGAATGTGACTGCTCAACCCGACTCTGAGGCTTCTAACCCGGGTAGCTCGGCCGGGTTTGATCCGGCGGTTCTGCCGACGGTCTCGTCTTCGAGGCCGGTGCCTCCCCCGTGTACAGGCCGATTTTCGTGCATTTCCAACGGTGGGAAGTGGTCCAAAAGGGAATGGGGGTGGACGTGTCTGCTCATACCGACTTTGAGACTTGTAAGCCGGGTAGCTCAGCCGGGTTTGTTCCGGCGGTTCTGCCGACGGTCTCGTCATCGAGGGGGGAGCCTCCCCCGTGTCCAGGCCGATTTTCATGCATTTCCAACCGTGGGAAGTGGTCCAAAAGGGAATGGGGGTGAATGTGACTGCTCATACCGACTTTGAGACTTTTAAGCCGGGTAGCTCAGCCGGGTTTGACCCGGCGGTTCTGCCGACGGTCTCGCCTTCGAGGGGGGAGCGTCCCCCGTGTTCAGGCCGAATTTTGTGCATTTCGAACCGTGGGAAGTTGCCCAAAAGTCGATGGGAGTGAATGTGACTGCTCAACCCGACTTTGAGACTTGTAAGCCGGGTAGCTCAGCCGGGTTTGACCCGGCGGTTCTGCCGACGGTCTCGTCTTCGAGGCGGGTGCCTCCCCCGTGTACAGGCCGATTTTCATGCATTTCGTACCGTGGGAAGCGGTCCAAAAGGGGATGGGAGTGAACGTGACTGCTCATACCGACTTTGGCGCTTCCGAGCCGGGTAGCTCAGCCGGGTTTGACCCGGCGGGTCTGCCGACGGTCTCGCCTTCGAGGGGGGAGCGTCCCCCGTGTTCAGGCCGAATCTTGTGCATTTCGAACCGTGGGAAGTTGCCCAAAAGTCGATGGGAGTGAATGTGACTGCTCAACCCGACTTTGAGACTTGTAAGCCGGGTAGCTCAGCCGGGTTTGACCCGGCGGTTCTGCCGACGGTCTCGTCTTCGAGGCGGATGCCACCCCCGTGTACAGGCCGATTTTCGTGCATTTCCAACCGTGGGAAGTGGTCTAAAAGTCGATGGGAGTGAACGTGACTGCTCAACCCGACTCTGAGGCTTCTAACCCGGGTAGCTCGGCCGGGTTTGACCCGGCGGTTCTGCCGACGGTCTCGTCTTCGAGGCGGGTGCCTCCCCCGTGTACAGGCCGATTTTCGTGCATTTCGAACCGTGGGAAGTGGTCTAAAAGTCGATGGGAGTGAACGTGACTGCTCAACCCGACTTTGAGACTTGTAAGCCGGGTAGCTCAGCCAGGTTTGACCCGGCGGTTCTGCCGACGGTCTCGCCTTCGAGGGCGGACCCTCCCCCGTGTACAGGCCGGTTTTCGTGCATTTCGAACCGTGGGAAGTGATCCAAAAGGGAATGGGGGTGAACGTGACTGCCCAACCCGGCTTTGAGACTTGTAAGCCGGGTAGCTCAGCCGGGTTGGACCCGGCGGTTCTGCCGACGGTCTCGACTTCGAGGCGGGTGCCTCCCCCGTGTACAGGCCGATTTTCATGCATTTGCAACGGTGGGAAGTTGCCCAAAAGTCGATGGGAGTGAATGTGACTGCTCAACCCGACTTCGAGACTTGTAAGCCGGGTAGCTCAGCCGGGTTTGACCCGGCGGTTCTGCCGACGGTCTCGCCTTCGAGGGGGGAGCCTCCCCCGTGTACAGGCCGATTTTCGTGCATTTCCAACGGTGGGAAGAGGTTCAAAAGGGGATGGGAGTGAATGTGACTGCTCAACCCGACTTTGGCGCTTCCGAGCCGGGTAGCTCAGCCGGGTTTGACCCGGCGGGTCTGCCGACGGTCTCGTCTTCGAGGCGGGTGCCTCCCCCGTATACAGGCCGATTTTCATGCATTTCGAACCGTGGGAAGTGGTCCAAAAGGGAATGGGGGTGGACGTGTCTGCTCATACCGACTTTGAGACTTGTAAGCCGGGTAGCTCAGCCGGGTTTGTTCCGGCGGTTCTGCCGACGGTCTCGTCTTCGAGGCGGGTGCCTCCCCCGTGTACAGGCCGATTTTCGTGCATTTCGAACCGTGGGAAGTGGTCCAAAAGGGGATGGGAGTGAATGTGACTGCTCAACCCGACTTTGGCGCTTCCGAGCCGGGTAGCTCAGCCGGGTTTGACCCGGCGGGTCTGCCGACGGTCTCGTCTTCGAGGCGGGTGCCTCCCCCGTATACAGGCCGATTTTCATGCATTTCGAACCGTGGGAAGTGGTCCAAAAGGGAATGGGGGTGGACGTGTCTGCTCATACCGACTTTGAGACTTGTAAGCCGGGTAGCTCAGCCGGGTTTGATCCTGCGGTTCTGCCGACGGTCTCGCCTTCGAGGGGGGAGCCTCCCCCGTGTTCAGTCCGATTTCCATGCATTTCCAACCGTGGGAAGTTGCCCAAAAGGGGATGGGAGTGAATGTGACTGCTCAACCCGACTTTGGCGCTTCCGAGCCGGTTAGCACAGCCGGGTTTGACCCGGCGGTTCTGCCGACAGTCTCCTCTTCGAGGCGGGTGCCTCCCCCGTGTACAGGCCGATTTCCGTGCATTTCGAACCGTGGGAAGTGGTCCAAACGTCGATGGGAGTGAATGTGACTGCTCAACCCGACTTTGGCGCTTCCGAGCCGGGTAGCTCAGCCGGGTTTGACCCGGCGGTTCTGCCGACGGTCTCGTCTTCGAGGCGGGTGCCTCCCCCGTGTACAGGCCGATTTTCATGCATTTGGAACCGTGGGAAGTGGTCCAAAAGGGAATGGGGGTGGACGTGACTGCTCATACCGACTTTGAGACTTGTAAGCCGGGTAGCTCGGCCGGGTTTGACCCGGCGGTTCTGCCGACGGTCTCGCCTTCGAGGGGGGAGCCTCCCCCGTGTTCAGTCCGATTTTCGTGCATTTCCCACGGTGGGAAATGGTATCTTTCATTACGGGGACAAGGGTCTGAAGCGGTGAAGTCAGTAACCGGCATAGTTAAGGAAAGGGTTCGAATTTTCTCAACAGTACGAAAAAAGTGAGCAGGGAAGCTAGAGAAGGTGTCAGTGAGTCCCAAACGAGTGAACCGCAAAACTTAGGGAAATGCCCGAAAGCGTTTTAAAGGGTGAAATCGGGAACGAGGAAATGATGGGAAAGTGCCTGAAAGTGCTAAATGAGTAAACAGAAAAACGAAGAAAAATGTTTGAAAAGAAGAAGTGAGTAACCAGGAAAACTTAGAAAAATGTTCAAAACGAAGAAATCAGTAACCAGGAAAACTTAGAAAAATGATCAAAAAGAAGAAATGAGTAACCAGGAAAACTTAGAAAAATGTTTAAAAAGAAGAAATCAGTAACCAGGAAAACTTAGGAAAATGTTTAAAAAGAAGAAATCAGTAACCAGAAAAACTGCGAAAAATGTTTAAAAAGAAGAAATGAGTAACCAGAAAAACTTAGAAAAATGTTTAAAAAGAAGAAATCAGTAACCAGGAAAACTTAGAAAAATGTTTAAAAAGAAGAAATCAGTAACCAGGAAAACTTAGAAAAATGTTTAAAAAGAAGAAATCAGTAACCAGGAAAACTTAGAAAAATGTTATAAAAGAAGAAGTGAGTAACCAGAAAAACTTAGAAAAATGTTTAAAAAGAAGAAATCAGTAACCAGAAAAACTGCGAAAAATGTTTAAAAAGAAGAAATCAGTAACCAGACAAACTGCGAAAAATGTTTAAAAAGAAGAAATCAGTAACCAGGAAAACTTAGAAAAATGTTTAAAAAGAAGAAGTGAGTAACCAGAAAAACTTAGAAAAATGTTTAAAAAGAAGAAATCAGTAACCAGAAAAACTTAGAAAAATGTTTAAAAAGAAGAAATCAGTAACCAGAAAAACTGCGAAAAATGTTTAAAAAGAAGAAATCAGTAACCAGGAAAACTTAGAAAAATGTTTAAAAAGAAGAAATCAGTAACCAGAAAAACTGCGAAAAATGTTTAAAAAGAAGAAATCAGTAACCAGGAAAACTTAGAAAAATGTTTAAAAAGAAGAAATCAGTAACCAGAAAAACTTAGAAAAATGTTTAAAAAGAAGAAATGAGTAACCAGAAAAACTTAGAAAAATGTTTAAAAAGAAGAAATCAGTAACCAGAAAAACGGCGAAAAATGTTTAAAAAGAAGAAATCAGTAACCAGAAAAACTTAGAAAAATGTTTAAAAAGAAGAAGTGAGTAACCAGAAAAACTTAGAAAAATGTTTAAAAAGAAGAAATGAGTAACCAGAAAAACTTAGAAAAATGTTTAAAAAGAAGAAATCAGTAACCAGAAAAACTTAGAAAAATGTTTAAAAAGAAGAAATGAGTAACCAGAAAAACTTAGAAAAATGCTTAAAAAGAAGAAATCAGTAACCAGAAAAACGGCGAAAAATGTTTAAAAAGAAGAAATCAGTAACCAGAAAAACGGCGAAAAATGTTTAAAAAGAAGAAATCAGTAACCAGACAAACTGCGAAAAAATGTTTAAAAAGAAGAAATCAGTAACCAGAAAAACTGCGAAAAATGTTTAAAAAGAAGAAATCAGTAACCAGGAAAACTTAGAAAAATGTTTAAAAAGAAGAAATGAGTAACCAGGAAAACTTAGAAAAATGTTTAAAAAGAAGAAATGAGTAACCAGGAAAACTTAGAAAAATGTTTAAAAAGAAGAAATCAGTAACCAGAAAAACTTAGAAAAATGTTTAAAAAGAAGAAATCAGTAACCAGAAAAACTTAGAAAAATGTTTAAAAAGAAGAAATGAGTAACCAGAAAAACTTAGAAAAATGTTTAAAAAGAAGAAATGAGTAACCAGAAAAACTTAGAAAAATGTTTAAAAAGAAGAAATCAGTAACCAGAAAAACGGCGAAAAATGTTTAAAAAGAAGAAGTGAGTAACCAGAAAAACTTAGAAAAATGTTTAAAAAGAAGAAATGAGTAACCAGAAAAACTTAGAAAAATGTTTAAAAAGAAGAAATCAGTAACCAGAAAAACTTAGAAAAATGTTTAAAAAGAAGAAATGAGTAACCAGAAAAACTTAGAAAAATGTTTAAAAAGAAGAAATCAGTAACCAGAAAAACGGCGAAAAATGTTTAAAAAGAAGAAATCAGTAACCAGAAAAACGGCGAAAAATGTTTAAAAAGAAGAAATCAGTAACCAGACAAACTGCGAAAAATGTTTAAAAAGAAGAAATCAGTAACCAGAAAAACTTAGAAAAATGTTTAAAAAGAAGAAATCAGTAACCAGGAAAACTTGGAAAAAAACACTTAGAAAAATTTTCAGCAAAGTGTGAAAAATATTCTAAGTGTCAGCGGAGGAAAATGCTGCAGCATCGGGAAAGATTCGCAAACTTACACCGAACATGTGCTCCGAAGTGCCGGAGGAATTGGGTGAATTGAGCCCGGCAAATGGCCAGCTGTCGTTTTGTGCCTGCAGCCCGAAAACTTTAACTTTGTCTGTCGCGGAAGTCCGGACCGAGAAAAATCCAAACGGTTTTGACCGGACCGAGTTCCAGACCGATGCAGTCAAATTTGGAATTCAGACCCATTCAGTGCCACTTGTAGTTTTTCCGCAGTGAGGTTGGCGGGGTACCCGGAGATATATGGGAACACGATTTTTAGAACAAAATGGCGGCGCGGGACCGTTCTGAAAGGCATCCGAAAAACGGTTCCACGGGCATAGCACTTTAATGACAGGTATGAGTGCATGCCGGAGAGCTCTTGGAAGTCGAATTTTTGACACTTTGTCAATTTTTTGACAGATTTGACAAACTCTTTCTGTCTGTTCTAAGAGTCAGTCAGAGACTTGTGCGGCGGTCTTTTGACACTATTGGAGGGCGGGCAAACCCCACGTTGACTCCGGCCGTCCCTCCACAGGCGCTCGTGTCCAAAATGAAGGCGAGAGACGCGAGTGGCCTGGTTCCCTTGGGTGTTGCCAAGAAGGCTGCGGGCTGACCGTTGCCTGAGCACTCCCTAAAGCCTCTTGTGATGAGAGCAGACCTCGCCTGCCGCACGACCGGCTCTGGGAGTCGTTGGGCCGCTATTTGTGAATAGTCTGGTCCTCCTCTGCCACCCGGACAAGCGCGATGGCTCTGCCGCCCTGCGGTGCTCGTCACCCAGGTTTGGGGAACACGATACTCGTAACAAAAATAAAAGGCGGCTCGGGACCTGCAGGCGAAAGGGGTCCCGTGGTGCTAAGCACGTCGACTTCGGGTCTCGGTGCAAGCCGGAGAGCTCACGGAAGTCTAAAGTTTTCGGCACGTGGTCGAATCTTTTCAAAGGCTTACCCGGCTCTTTCCGTCCATTCTGAGAGTAAGTCAGAGGCCGGTGCGGAGGTCTCTTGACAATCGGAGGGGGTGGTGGCCCTCCGCAGGCGCTCGTGTCGAAAATGAAGGCGAGAGACGCGAGTGGCCTGGTTCCCCTGGGTGTTGCCAGGAAGGCTGCGGGCTGACCCTTGCCTGAGCACTCCCTAAAGCCTCTTGTGATGAGAGCAGACCTCGCGCGCCGCACGACCGGCTCTGGGAGTCGTTGGGCCGCTATCTGTGAATAGTCTGGTCCTCCTCTGCCACCCGGCCAAGTGCGATGGCTCTGCCGCCCTGCGGTGCTCGTCACGCAGGTATGGGGCACACGATGCTCGTAACAGCAAATAAAGGCGGCTCGGGACCTGCAGGCGAAAGGGGTCCCGTGGTGCTTAGCACGTCGACTTCGGGTCTCGGTGCAAGCCGGAGAGCTCACGGAAGTCTAAAGTTTTCGGCACGTGGTCGAATCTTTTGAAAGGCTTACCCGGCTCTTTCCGTCCATTCTGAGAGTCAGTCAGAGGCCGGTGCGGCGGTCTATTGACGACCGGAGGCTCCCATGGGTGTTGCGATGAGGGTGGAGGGCACAGAACCTTGCCTTAGCACTCCCTAATAAAGCCTCTTGTGAAGAGAGCAGACCTCGCGCGCCGCACGACCGGCTCTGGGAGTCGTTGGGCCGCTATCTGTGAATAGTCGGGTCCTCCTCTGCCACCCGGCCAAGTGCGATGGCTCTGCCGCCCTGCGGTGCTCGTCACGCAGGTATGGGGCACACGATGCTCGTAACAGCAAA
>NW_027310987.1:0-15000 GCF_047496795.1 Chiloscyllium punctatum | reverse complement strand
CAGTAACCACTGACACTTAGAATTTTTTCGGGTCGGTATAAATCAGTAACCACTGACACTTAGAATTTTTTCGAGTTGGTATAAATCAGTAACCACTGACACTTAGAATATTTTCGGGTTGGTATAAATCAGTAACCACTGACACTTAGAATTTTTTCGACTTGGTATAAATCAGTAACCACTGACACTTAGAATTTTTTCGGGTTGGTATAAATCAGTAACCACTGACACTTAGAATATTTTCGGGTTGGTATAAATCAGTAACCACTGACACTTAGAATTTTTTCGGGTTGGTATAAATCAGTAACCACCGACACTTAGAATTTTTTCGGCTCAGTAGAAATCAGTAACCAAGCGCATTTTTGAATTGGTTACTGATTTCTCCGTTCGAGTTGCGGCTGCGGTTGGCTTCAAATAGTGGTGGGGGCTTAATTATCGCCGAGGGGAGCATGTCCCGGTGGTGTGGCCGAGGATGGAGTGCCTTTTGAAGGGGGTGTTTCTGAATTTGGACCCTTTTTGAGTTGCATGGCCGGATGGGTGTGGTTTTGAAGGGTGTGTCTGTCTGGAGTGGCACCGGCGTTGGTGTGAGGCTGAGGGTGGGCGTTCGGTTCCTGGTTAGGGATAGGGAAAGGGTGAGACTTAGCTTTAGTGCTCGTGCCCCCGATTTTGGTAATGTTTGACGTCAATTTTCCAAGGAGGCGAATGCAAGGCTTCAGAGGGACTTTGAGTGTTCGGGGGCGGGGTAGCTCAGCCGGATTTGCCCCGGCGGTTCTGCGGACGGTGTTGACTTCGAGGGCGGACCGGCCCCCGTGTTCAGTCCGAATATCGTGCATTGTTAACGGCGGGAAGTGTTCCAAAAGGGAATGGGATTGAATGTGACTGCTGAAGCCGACTTTGAGACCTGTAACGCGGGTAGCTCAGCCGGATTTGACCCGGCGGTTCTGGCGACGGTCTCGCCTTCGAGGGGGGAGCGCCCCGCGTGTTCAGGCCGAATTTTGTGCATTTCCATCGGCGGGAAGAGGTCCAAACGGGAATGGGATTGAATGTGACTGCTGAAGCCGACATTGAGACCTCTAACGCGGGTAGCTCGGCAGGATTTGACCCGGCGGTTCTGCCGAAGGTCTCACCTTCGAGGGGGGAGCGTCCCGCGTGTTCAGGCCGAATATCGTGCATTGTTAACGGCGGGAAGTGTTCCAAACGTGAATGGGATTGAATGTGACTGCTGAAGCCGACATTGAGACCTCTAACGCGGGTAGCTCGGCCGGATTTGACCCGGCGGTTCTGGCGACGGTCTCGCCTTCGAGGGGGGAGCGTCCCGCGTGTTCAGGCCGAATTTTGTGCATTTCCATCGGCGGGAAGAGGTCCAAACGGGAATGGGATTGAATGTGACTGCTGAAGCCGACATTGAGACCTCTAACGCGGGTAGCTCGGCCGGATTTGACCCGGCGGTTCTGCCGAAGGTCTCACCTTCGAGGGGGGAGCGTCCCGCGTGTTCAGGCCGAATATCGTGCATTGTTAACGGCGGGAAGTGTTCCAAAAGGGAATGGGATTGAATGTGACTGCTGAAGCCGACATTGAGACCTCTAACGCGGGTAGCTCGGCCGGATTTGACCCGGCGGTTCTGGCGACGGTCTCGCCTTCGAGGGGGGAGCGTCCCGCGTGTTCAGGCCGAATTTTGTGCATTTCCATCGGCGGGAAGAGGTCCAAACGGGAATGGGATTGAATGTGACTGCTGAAGCCGACATTGAGACCTCTAACGCGGGTAGCTCGGCCGGATTTGACCCGGCGGGTCTGCCGAAGGTCTCACCTTCGAGGGGGGGAGCGTCCCGCGTGTTCAGGCCGAGTTTTGTGCATTTCCATCGGCGGGAAGAGGTCCAAACGGGAATGGGATTGAATGTGACTGCTGAAGCCGACATTGAGACCTCTAACGCGGGTAGCTCGCCGGATTTGACCCGGCGGTTCTGCCGAAGGTCTCAGCTTCGAGGGGGGAGCGCCCACCGTGTACAGGCCGATTTTCATGCATTTCCAACCGTGGGAAGGGGGTCCGAAAGGGGATGGGGGTGAACGTGACTGCTCAACCCGACTTTGAGACCTCTAACGCGGGTAGCTCAGCCGGATTTGACCCGGCGGTTCTGGCGACGGTCTCGCCTTCGAGGGGGGAGCGTCCCGCGTGTTCAGGCCGAATTTTGTGCATTTCCATCGGCGGGAAGAGGTCCAAACGGGAATGGGATTGAATGTGACTGCTGAAGCCGACATTGAGACCTCTAACGCGGGTAGCTCGGCCGGATTTGACCCGGCGGTTCTGCCGAAGGTCTCACCTTCGAGGGGGGAGCGTCCCGCGTGTTCAGGCCGAATTTTGTGCATTTCCATCGGCGGGAAGAGGTCCAAACGGGAATGGGATTGAATGTGACTGCTGAAGCCGACATTGAGACCTCTAACGCGGGTAGCTCGGCCGGATTTGACCCGGCGGTTCTGCCGAAGGTCTCACCTTCGAGGGGGGAGCGCCCACCGTGTACAGGCCGATTTTCATGCATTTCCAACCGTGGGAAGGGGTCCGAAAGGGGATGGGGGTGAACGTGACTGCTCAACCCGACTTTGAGACCTGTAACGCGGGTAGCTCAGCCGGATTTGACCCGGCGGTTCTGGCGACGGTCTCGCCTTCGAGGGGGGAGCGTCCCGCGTGTTCAGGCCGAATTTTGTGCATTTCCATCGGCGGGAAGAGGTCCAAACGGGAATGGGATTGAATGTGACTGCTGAAGCCGACATTGAGACCTCTAACGCGGGTAGCTCGGCCGATTTGACCCGGCGGTTCTGCCGAAGGTCTCACCTTCGAGGGGGGAGCGTCCCGCGTGTTCAGGCCGAATTTTGTGCATTTCCATCGGCGGGAAGAGGTCCAAACGGGAATGGGATTGAATGTGACTGCTGAAGCCGACATTGAGACCTCTAACGCGGGTAGCTCGGCCGGATTTGACCCGGCGGTTCTGCCGAAGGTCTCACCTTCGAGGGGGGAGCGCCCACCGTGTACAGGCCGATTTTCATGCATTTCCAACCGTGGGAAGGGGTCCGAAAGGGGATGGGGGTGAACGTGACTGCTCAACCCGACTTTGAGACCTGTAACGCGGGTAGCTCAGCCGGATTTGACCCGGCGGTTCTGGCGACGGTCTCGCCTTCGAGGGGGGAGCGCCCCGCGTGTTCAGGCCGAATTTTGTGCATTTCCATCGGCGGGAAGAGGTCCAAACGGGAATGGGATTGAATGTGACTGCTGAAGCCGACATTGAGACCTCTAACGCGGGTAGCTCGGCAGGATTTGACCCGGCGGTTCTGCCGAAGGTCTCACCTTCGAGGGGGGAGCGCCCACCGTGTACAGGCCGATTTTCATGCATTTCCAACCGTGGGAAGGGGGCCGAAAGGGGATGGGGGTGAATGTGACTGCTCAACCCGACTTTGAGGCATCTAACCCGGGTAGCTCAGCCGGGTTTGACCCGGCGGTTCTGCCGACTGCCTCGCCTTCGAGGGGGGAGCGTCCCCCGTGTACAGGCCGATTTTCATGCATTTCGAACCGTGGGAAGTGGCCCAAAAGGGGATGGGGGTGAATGTGACTGCTCAACCCGACTTTGGCGCTTCCGAGCCGGGTAGCCCGGCCGGGTTTGACCCGGCGGTTCTGCCGTCGGTCTCGCCTTCGAGGGCGGAGCCTCCCCCGTGTACAGGCCGATTTTCATGCATTTGCAACGGTGGGAAGTTGCCCAAAAGTCGATGGGAGTGAATGTGACTGCTCAACCCGACTTTGAGACTTTTAAGCCGGGTAGCTCAGCCGGGTTTGACCCGGCGGTTCTGCCGACGGTCTCGCCTTCGAGGGGGGAGCCTCCCCCGTGTACAGGCCGATTTTCGTGCATTTCCAACGGTGGGAAGAGGTTCAAAAGGGGATGGGAGTGAATGTGACTGCTCAACCCGACTCTGAGGCTTCTAACCCGGGTAGCTCGGCCGGGTTTGATCCGGCGGTTCTGCCGACGGTCTCGTCTTCGAGGCCGGTGCGTCCCCCGTGTACAGGCCGATTTTCGTGCATTTCCAACGGTGGGAAGTGGTCCAAAAGGGAATGGGGGTGGACGTGTCTGCTCATACCGACTTTGAGACTTGTAAGCCGGGTAGCTCAGCCGGGTTTGACCCGGCGGTTCTGCCGACGGTCTCGCCTTCGAGGGGGGAGCCTCCCCCGTGTACAGGCCGATTTCCGTGCATTTCCAACGGTGGGAAGAGGTTCAAAAGGGGATGGGAGTGAATGTGACTGCTCAACCCGACTCTGAGGCTTCTAACCCGGGTAGCTCGGCCGGGTTTGATCCGGCGGTTCTGCCGACGGTCTCGTCTTCGAGGCCGGTGCCTCCCCCGTGTACAGGCCGATTTTCGTGCATTTCCAACGGTGGGAAGAGGTTCAAAAGGGGATGGGGGTGAATGCGACTGCTCAACCCGACTCTGAGGCTTCTAACCCGGGTAGCCCGGCCGGGTTTGACCCGGCGGTTCTGCCGTCGGTCTCGCCTTCGAGGGCGGAGCCTCCCCCGTGTACAGGCCGATTTTCATGCATTTGCAACGGTGGGAAGTTGCCCAAAAGTCGATGGGAGTGAATGTGACTGCTCAACCCGACTTTGAGACTTTTAAGCCGGGTAGCTCAGCCGGGTTTGACCCGGCGGTTCTGCCGACGGTCTCGCCTTCGAGGGGGGAGCCTCCCCCGTGTACAGGCCGATTTTCGTGCATTTCCAACGGTGGGAAGAGGTTCAAAAGGGGATGGGAGTGAATGTGACTGCTCAACCCGACTCTGAGGCTTCTAACCCGGGTAGCTCGGCCGGGTTTGATCCGGCGGTTCTGCCGACGGTCTCGTCTTCGAGGCCGGTGCCTCCCCCGTGTACAGGCCGATTTTCGTGCATTTCCAACGGTGGGAAGTGGTCCAAAAGGGAATGGGGGTGGACGTGTCTGCTCATACCGACTTTGAGACTTGTAAGCCGGGTAGCTCAGCCGGGTTTGTTCCGGCGGTTCTGCCGACGGTCTCGTCATCGAGGGGGGAGCCTCCCCCGTGTCCAGGCCGATTTTCATGCATTTCCAACCGTGGGAAGTGGTCCAAAAGGGAATGGGGGTGAATGTGACTGCTCATACCGACTTTGAGACTTTTAAGCCGGGTAGCTCAGCCGGGTTTGACCCGGCGGTTCTGCCGACGGTCTCGCCTTCGAGGGGGGAGCGTCCCCCGTGTTCAGGCCGAATTTTGTGCATTTCGAACCGTGGGAAGTTGCCCAAAAGTCGATGGGAGTGAATGTGACTGCTCAACCCGACTTTGAGACTTGTAAGCCGGGTAGCTCAGCCGGGTTTGACCCGGCGGTTCTGCCGACGGTCTCGTCTTCGAGGCGGGTGCCTCCCCCGTGTACAGGCCGATTTTCATGCATTTCGTACCGTGGGAAGCGGTCCAAAAGGGGATGGGAGTGAACGTGACTGCTCATACCGACTTTGGCGCTTCCGAGCCGGGTAGCTCAGCCGGGTTTGACCCGGCGGGTCTGCCGACGGTCTCGCCTTCGAGGGGGGAGCGTCCCCCGTGTTCAGGCCGAATCTTGTGCATTTCGAACCGTGGGAAGTTGCCCAAAAGTCGATGGGAGTGAATGTGACTGCTCAACCCGACTTTGAGACTTGTAAGCCGGGTAGCTCAGCCGGGTTTGACCCGGCGGTTCTGCCGACGGTCTCGTCTTCGAGGCGGATGCCACCCCCGTGTACAGGCCGATTTTCGTGCATTTCCAACCGTGGGAAGTGGTCTAAAAGTCGATGGGAGTGAACGTGACTGCTCAACCCGACTCTGAGGCTTCTAACCCGGGTAGCTCGGCCGGGTTTGACCCGGCGGTTCTGCCGACGGTCTCGTCTTCGAGGCGGGTGCCTCCCCCGTGTACAGGCCGATTTTCGTGCATTTCGAACCGTGGGAAGTGGTCTAAAAGTCGATGGGAGTGAACGTGACTGCTCAACCCGACTTTGAGACTTGTAAGCCGGGTAGCTCAGCCAGGTTTGACCCGGCGGTTCTGCCGACGGTCTCGCCTTCGAGGGCGGACCCTCCCCCGTGTACAGGCCGGTTTTCGTGCATTTCGAACCGTGGGAAGTGATCCAAAAGGGAATGGGGGTGAACGTGACTGCCCAACCCGGCTTTGAGACTTGTAAGCCGGGTAGCTCAGCCGGGTTGGACCCGGCGGTTCTGCCGACGGTCTCGACTTCGAGGCGGGTGCCTCCCCCGTGTACAGGCCGATTTTCATGCATTTGCAACGGTGGGAAGTTGCCCAAAAGTCGATGGGAGTGAATGTGACTGCTCAACCCGACTTCGAGACTTGTAAGCCGGGTAGCTCAGCCGGGTTTGACCCGGCGGTTCTGCCGACGGTCTCGCCTTCGAGGGGGGAGCCTCCCCCGTGTACAGGCCGATTTTCGTGCATTTCCAACGGTGGGAAGAGGTTCAAAAGGGGATGGGAGTGAATGTGACTGCTCAACCCGACTTTGGCGCTTCCGAGCCGGGTAGCTCAGCCGGGTTTGACCCGGCGGGTCTGCCGACGGTCTCGTCTTCGAGGCGGGTGCCTCCCCCGTATACAGGCCGATTTTCATGCATTTCGAACCGTGGGAAGTGGTCCAAAAGGGAATGGGGGTGGACGTGTCTGCTCATACCGACTTTGAGACTTGTAAGCCGGGTAGCTCAGCCGGGTTTGTTCCGGCGGTTCTGCCGACGGTCTCGTCTTCGAGGCGGGTGCCTCCCCCGTGTACAGGCCGATTTTCGTGCATTTCGAACCGTGGGAAGTGGTCCAAAAGGGGATGGGAGTGAATGTGACTGCTCAACCCGACTTTGGCGCTTCCGAGCCGGGTAGCTCAGCCGGGTTTGACCCGGCGGGTCTGCCGACGGTCTCGTCTTCGAGGCGGGTGCCTCCCCCGTATACAGGCCGATTTTCATGCATTTCGAACCGTGGGAAGTGGTCCAAAAGGGAATGGGGGTGGACGTGTCTGCTCATACCGACTTTGAGACTTGTAAGCCGGGTAGCTCAGCCGGGTTTGATCCTGCGGTTCTGCCGACGGTCTCGCCTTCGAGGGGGGAGCCTCCCCCGTGTTCAGTCCGATTTCCATGCATTTCCAACCGTGGGAAGTTGCCCAAAAGGGGATGGGAGTGAATGTGACTGCTCAACCCGACTTTGGCGCTTCCGAGCCGGTTAGCACAGCCGGGTTTGACCCGGCGGTTCTGCCGACAGTCTCCTCTTCGAGGCGGGTGCCTCCCCCGTGTACAGGCCGATTTCCGTGCATTTCGAACCGTGGGAAGTGGTCCAAACGTCGATGGGAGTGAATGTGACTGCTCAACCCGACTTTGGCGCTTCCGAGCCGGGTAGCTCAGCCGGGTTTGACCCGGCGGTTCTGCCGACGGTCTCGTCTTCGAGGCGGGTGCCTCCCCCGTGTACAGGCCGATTTTCATGCATTTGGAACCGTGGGAAGTGGTCCAAAAGGGAATGGGGGTGGACGTGACTGCTCATACCGACTTTGAGACTTGTAAGCCGGGTAGCTCGGCCGGGTTTGACCCGGCGGTTCTGCCGACGGTCTCGCCTTCGAGGGGGGAGCCTCCCCCGTGTTCAGTCCGATTTTCGTGCATTTCCCACGGTGGGAAATGGTATCTTTCATTACGGGGACAAGGGTCTGAAGCGGTGAAGTCAGTAACCGGCATAGTTAAGGAAAGGGTTCGAATTTTCTCAACAGTACGAAAAAAGTGAGCAGGGAAGCTAGAGAAGGTGTCAGTGAGTCCCAAACGAGTGAACCGCAAAACTTAGGGAAATGCCCGAAAGCGTTTTAAAGGGTGAAATCGGGAACGAGGAAATGATGGGAAAGTGCCTGAAAGTGCTAAATGAGTAAACAGAAAAACGAAGAAAAATGTTTGAAAAGAAGAAGTGAGTAACCAGGAAAACTTAGAAAAATGTTCAAAACGAAGAAATCAGTAACCAGGAAAACTTAGAAAAATGATCAAAAAGAAGAAATGAGTAACCAGGAAAACTTAGAAAAATGTTTAAAAAGAAGAAATCAGTAACCAGGAAAACTTAGGAAAATGTTTAAAAAGAAGAAATCAGTAACCAGAAAAACTGCGAAAAATGTTTAAAAAGAAGAAATGAGTAACCAGAAAAACTTAGAAAAATGTTTAAAAAGAAGAAATCAGTAACCAGGAAAACTTAGAAAAATGTTTAAAAAGAAGAAATCAGTAACCAGGAAAACTTAGAAAAATGTTTAAAAAGAAGAAATCAGTAACCAGGAAAACTTAGAAAAATGTTATAAAAGAAGAAGTGAGTAACCAGAAAAACTTAGAAAAATGTTTAAAAAGAAGAAATCAGTAACCAGAAAAACTGCGAAAAATGTTTAAAAAGAAGAAATCAGTAACCAGACAAACTGCGAAAAATGTTTAAAAAGAAGAAATCAGTAACCAGGAAAACTTAGAAAAATGTTTAAAAAGAAGAAGTGAGTAACCAGAAAAACTTAGAAAAATGTTTAAAAAGAAGAAATCAGTAACCAGAAAAACTTAGAAAAATGTTTAAAAAGAAGAAATCAGTAACCAGAAAAACTGCGAAAAATGTTTAAAAAGAAGAAATCAGTAACCAGGAAAACTTAGAAAAATGTTTAAAAAGAAGAAATCAGTAACCAGAAAAACTGCGAAAAATGTTTAAAAAGAAGAAATCAGTAACCAGGAAAACTTAGAAAAATGTTTAAAAAGAAGAAATCAGTAACCAGAAAAACTTAGAAAAATGTTTAAAAAGAAGAAATGAGTAACCAGAAAAACTTAGAAAAATGTTTAAAAAGAAGAAATCAGTAACCAGAAAAACGGCGAAAAATGTTTAAAAAGAAGAAATCAGTAACCAGAAAAACTTAGAAAAATGTTTAAAAAGAAGAAGTGAGTAACCAGAAAAACTTAGAAAAATGTTTAAAAAGAAGAAATGAGTAACCAGAAAAACTTAGAAAAATGTTTAAAAAGAAGAAATCAGTAACCAGAAAAACTTAGAAAAATGTTTAAAAAGAAGAAATGAGTAACCAGAAAAACTTAGAAAAATGCTTAAAAAGAAGAAATCAGTAACCAGAAAAACGGCGAAAAATGTTTAAAAAGAAGAAATCAGTAACCAGAAAAACGGCGAAAAATGTTTAAAAAGAAGAAATCAGTAACCAGACAAACTGCGAAAAAATGTTTAAAAAGAAGAAATCAGTAACCAGAAAAACTGCGAAAAATGTTTAAAAAGAAGAAATCAGTAACCAGGGAAAACTTAGAAAAATGTTTAAAAAGAAGAAATGAGTAACCAGGAAAACTTAGAAAAATGTTTAAAAAGAAGAAATGAGTAACCAGGAAAACTTAGAAAAATGTTTAAAAAGAAGAAATCAGTAACCAGAAAAACTTAGAAAAATGTTTAAAAAGAAGAAATCAGTAACCAGAAAAACTTAGAAAAATGTTTAAAAAGAAGAAATGAGTAACCAGAAAAACTTAGAAAAATGTTTAAAAAGAAGAAATGAGTAACCAGAAAAACTTAGAAAAATGTTTAAAAAGAAGAAATCAGTAACCAGAAAAACGGCGAAAAATGTTTAAAAAGAAGAAGTGAGTAACCAGAAAAAACTTAGAAAAATGTTTAAAAAGAAGAAATGAGTAACCAGAAAAACTTAGAAAAATGTTTAAAAAGAAGGAAATCAGTAACCAGAAAAACTTAGAAAAATGTTTAAAAAGAAGAAATGAGTAACCAGAAAAACTTAGAAAAATGTTTAAAAAGAAGAAATCAGTAACCAGAAAAACGGCGAAAAATGTTTAAAAAGAAGAAATCAGTAACCAGAAAAACGGCGAAAAATGTTTAAAAAGAAGAAATCAGTAACCAGACAAACTGCGAAAAATGTTTAAAAAGAAGAAATCAGTAACCAGAAAAACTTAGAAAAATGTTTAAAAAGAAGAAATCAGTAACCAGGAAAACTTGGAAAAAAACACTTAGAAAAATTTTCAGCAAAGTGTGAAAAATATTCTAAGTGTCAGCGGAGGAAAATGCTGCAGCATCGGGAAAGATTCGCAAACTTACACCGAACATGTGCTCCGAAGTGCCGGAGGAATTGGGTGAATTGAGCCCGGCAAATGGCCAGCTGTCGTTTTGTGCCTGCAGCCCGAAAACTTTAACTTTGTCTGTCGCGGAAGTCCGGACCGAGAAAAATCCAAACGGTTTTGACCGGACCGAGTTCCAGACCGATGCAGTCAAATTTGGAATTCAGACCCATTCAGTGCCACTTGTAGTTTTTCCGCAGTGAGGTTGGCGGGGTACCCGGAGATATATGGGAACACGATTTTTAGAACAAAATGGCGGCGCGGGACCGTTCTGAAAGGCATCCGAAAAACGGTTCCACGGGCATAGCACTTTAATGACAGGTATGAGTGCATGCCGGAGAGCTCTTGGAAGTCGAATTTTTGACACTTTGTCAATTTTTTGACAGATTTGACAAACTCTTTCTGTCTGTTCTAAGAGTCAGTCAGAGACTTGTGCGGCGGTCTTTTGACACTATTGGAGGGCGGGCAAACCCCACGTTGACTCCGGCCGTCCCTCCACAGGCGCTCGTGTCCAAAATGAAGGCGAGAGACGCGAGTGGCCTGGTTCCCTTGGGTGTTGCCAAGAAGGCTGCGGGCTGACCGTTGCCTGAGCACTCCCTAAAGCCTCTTGTGATGAGAGCAGACCTCGCCTGCCGCACGACCGGCTCTGGGAGTCGTTGGGCCGCTATTTGTGAATAGTCTGGTCCTCCTCTGCCACCCGGACAAGCGCGATGGCTCTGCCGCCCTGCGGTGCTCGTCACCCAGGTTTGGGGAACACGATACTCGTAACAAAAATAAAAGGCGGCTCGGGACCTGCAGGCGAAAGGGGTCCCGTGGTGCTAAGCACGTCGACTTCGGGTCTCGGTGCAAGCCGGAGAGCTCACGGAAGTCTAAAGTTTTCGGCACGTGGTCGAATCTTTTCAAAGGCTTACCCGGCTCTTTCCGTCCATTCTGAGAGTAAGTCAGAGGCCGGTGCGGAGGTCTCTTGACAATCGGAGGGGGTGGTGGCCCTCCGCAGGCGCTCGTGTCGAAAATGAAGGCGAGAGACGCGAGTGGCCTGGTTCCCCTGGGTGTTGCCAGGAAGGCTGCGGGCTGACCCTTGCCTGAGCACTCCCTAAAGCCTCTTGTGATGAGAGCAGACCTCCGCCGCACGACCGGCTCTGGGAGTCGTTGGGCCGCTATCTGTGAATAGTCTGGTCCTCCTCTGCCACCCGGCCAAGTGCGATGGCTCTGCCGCCCTGCGGTGCTCGTCACGCAGGTATGGGGCACACGATGCTCGTAACAGCAAATAAAGGCGGCTCGGGACCTGCAGGCGAAAGGGGTCCCGTGGTGCTTAGCACGTCGACTTCGGGTCTCGGTGCAAGCCGGAGAGCTCACGGAAGTCTAAAGTTTTCGGCACGTGGTCGAATCTTTTGAAAGGCTTACCCGGCTCTTTCCGTCCATTCTGAGAGTCAGTCAGAGGCCGGTGCGGCGGTCTATTGACGACCGGAGGCTCCCATGGGTGTTGCGATGAGGGTGGAGGGCACAGAACCTTGCCTTAGCACTCCCTAATAAAGCCTCTTGTGAAGAGAGCAGACCTCGCGCGCCGCACGACCGGCTCTGGGAGTCGTTGGGCCGCTATCTGTGAATAGTCGGGTCCTCCTCTGCCACCCGGCCAAGTGCGATGGCTCTGCCGCCTGCGGTGCTCGTCACGCAGGTATGGGGCACACGATGCTCGTAACAGCAAATAAAGGCGGCTCGGGACCTGCAGGCGAAAGGGGTCCCGTGGTGCTTCGCACGTCGACTTCGGGTCTCGGTGCAAGCCGGAGAGCTCACGGAAGTCTAAAGTTTTCGGCACGTGGTCGAATCTTTTGAAAGGCTTACCCGGCTCTTTCCGTCCATTCTGAGAGTCAGTCAGAGGCCGGTGCGGCGGTCTATTGACGACCGGAGGCTCCCATGGGTGTTGCGATGAGGGTGGAGGGCACAGAACCTTGCCTTAGCACTCCCTAATAAAGCCTCTTGTGAAGAGAGCAGACCTCGCGCGCCGCACGACCGGCTCTGGGAGTCGTTGGGCCCGCTATCTGTGAATAGTCGGGTCCTCCTCTGCCACCCGGCCAAGTGCGATGGCTCTGCCGCCCTGCGGTGCTCGTCACGCAGGTATGGGGCACACGATGCTCGTAACAGCAAATAAAGGCGGCTCGGGACCTGCAGGCGAAAGGGGTCCCGTGGTGCTTCGCACGTCGACTTCGGGTCTCGGTGCAAGCCGGAGAGCTCACGGAAGTCTAAAGTTTTCGGCACGTGTCGAATCTTTTGAAAGGCTTACCCGGCTCTTTCCGTCCATTCTGAGAGTCAGTCAGAGGCCGGTGCGGCGGTCTATTGACGACCGGAGGCTCCCATGGGTGTTGCGATGAGGGTGGAGGGCACAGAACCTTGCCTTAGCACTCCCTAATAAAGCCTCTTGTGAAGAGAGCAGACCTCGCGCGCCGCACGACCGGCTCTGGGAGTCGTTGGGCCGCTATCTGTGAATAGTCGGGTCCTCCTCTGCCACCCGCCAAGTGCGATGGCTCTGCCGCCCTGCGGTGCTCGTCACGCAGGTATGGGGCACACGATGCTCGTAACAGCAAATAAAGGCGGCTCGGGACCTGCAGGCGAAAGGGGTCCCGTGGTGCTTCGCACGTCGACTTCGGGTCTCGGTGCAAGCCGGAGAGCTCACGGAAGTCTAAAGTTTTCGGCACGTGGTCGAATCTTTTGAAAGGCTTACCCGGCTCTTTCCGTCCATTCTGAGAGTCAGTCAGAGGCCGGTGCGGCGGTCTATTGACGACCGGAGGCTCCCATGGGTGTTGCGATGAGGGTGGAGGGCACAGAACCTTGCCTTAGCACTCCCTAATAAAGCCTCTTGTGAAGAGAGCAGACCTCGCGCGCCGCACGACCGGCTCTGGGAGTCGTTGGGCCGCTATCTGTGAATAGTCGGGTCCTCCTCTGCCACCCGGCCAAGTGCGATGGCTCTGCCGCCCTGCGGTGCTCGTCACGCAGGTATGGGGCACACGATGCTCGTAACAGCAAATAAAGGCGGCTCGGGACCTGCAGGCGAAAGGGGTCCCGTGGTGCTTCGCACGTCGACTTCGGGTCTCGGTGCAAGCCGGAGAGCTCACGGAAGTCTAAAGTTTTCGGCACGTGGTCGAATCTTTTGAAAGGCTTACCCGGCTCTTTCCGTCCATTCTGAGAGTCAGTCAGAGGCCGGTGCGGCGGTCTATTGACGACCGGAGGCTCCCATGGGTGTTGCGATGAGGGTGGAGGGCACAGAACCTTGCCTTAGCACTCCTAATAAAGCCTCTTGTGAAGAGAGCAGACCTCGCGCGCCGCACGACCGGCTCTGGGAGTCGTTGGGCCGCTATCTGTGAATAGTCTGGTCCTCCTCTGCCACCCGGCTAAGTGCGATGGCTCTGCCGCCCTGCGGTGCTCGTCACCCAGGATTCCAACCCGGACCTGCGAGCGTGGTGCGAGGGGCGACCTCGCTGCGGTCCACACCTCGATCGATCTGGCGCGGACCGTCCGGTGTGGGAGGTCCCTTGGCGGGCCAGCTTTCCTGATAAGGGGCTGGTGCTCCAGGCCGAGTGGTTCTTCCCCGTTCACCCCGGACGCGTCCACCACGAAAAGAAATTAAGAGGAGAGCACGGCAGGGTGGGGAGAGTTGGCACCCCCCCTGCCTCCCGAATTGTGCGTTCACCCCCGTTGCGAGGTGAAGCCGAGAAGCCGCAGCTTTGCCGAGGCAGTGGTGTGAAATCGAGCGTTTGGGTTGCGAGTCCCGGTAACGTGCTTGCCCGCGCACTGCCCTCGCTCCTGGAGCGAGGCTTTATGTGGGGGCACTTGCCGTCTCTCCGTTTTCCCTTGCGTGTCGGAATTCCATTTCTCTCAGCACTGTGGTTGCGAGGCGGGGAGAGGAGCCAGGAGGTGGAGCTCCCACTCTCTCCTCTGAGCTCGCGCGCACACGGCTGGTTTCGGCTGGCGTGTGCTCTCACACCCTTTCATCGGCGAGGGTGAAGCTCCGTCTGACCCGTCGTACCGGGGTGTCTCGCTTTCGCGGTCAGACGAGAGGCTGAGTTATCTAATAGTTGAACCCGGCGCCAGGTTGACCTCCGAGGGGGGAGGCACGGGCGCCTGTCGGCCGGTGGACAGTCCTTTGGGTTCAGCTACCTGGTTGATCCTGCCAGTAGCATATGCTTGTCTCAAAGATTAAGCCATGCATGTCTAAGTACTCACGGACGGTACAGTGAAACTGCGAATGGCTCATTAAATCAGTTATGGTTCCTTTGATCGCTCCAACCGTTACTTGGATAACTGTGGTAATTCTAGAGCTAATACATGCAAACGAGCGCTGACCCATGCGGGGATGCGTGCATTTATCAGACCAAAACCAATCCGGGCTCGCCCGGCAGCTTTGGTGACTCTAGATAACCTCGGGCAGATCGAACGTCCTCGTGACGGTGATGACACATTCGAATGTCTGCCCTATCAACTTTCGATGGTACTTTCTGTGCCTACCATGGTGACCACGGGTAACGGGGAATCAGGGTTCGATTCCGGAGAGGGAGCCCTGAGAAACGGCTACCACATCCAAGGAAGGCAGCAGGCGCGCAAATTACCCACTCCCGACTCGGGGAGGTAGTGACGAAAAATAACAATACAGGACTCTTTCGAGGCCCTGTAATTGGAATGAGTACACTTTAAATCCTTTAACGAGGATCTATTGGAGGGCAAGTCTGGTGCCAGCAGCCGCGGTAATTCCAGCTCCAGTAGCGTATATTAAAGCTGCTGCAGTTAAAAAGCTCGTAGTTGGATCTTGGGATCGGGCTGGCGGTCCGCCGCGAGGCGAGTTACCGCCTGTCCCAGCCCCTGCCTCTCGGCGCTCCCTGATGCTCTTAGCTGAGTGTCCTGGGGGTCCGAAGCGTTTA
>NW_027310986.1:10000-30000 GCF_047496795.1 Chiloscyllium punctatum | reverse complement strand
CTCTCTCTCTCTCTCTCTCACACACTCTCCGTCTCCCTCTCTCTCTCACACACTCTCCATCTCCCTCTCTCTCTCTCTCACACTCTCCGTCTCTCTCTCCATCTCCCTCTCTCCCTCTCTCACACTCTCCGTTTCCCTCTCTCCCTCTCACACACTCACCGTCTCCCTATCTCGCACTCTCCGTCTCTCTCTCTCTCACACTCTCCGTCTCTCTCTCTCTCACACTCTCCCTCTCTCTCTCTCTCTCACACTCTCCCTCTCTCTCTCTCTCACACTCTCCCTCTCTCTCTCTCTCACACTCTCCGTCTCTCTCACACTCTCCATCTCTCTCTCTCACACTCTCCGTCTCCCTCTCTCACACTCTCCGTCTCTCCCTCTCTCACACTCTCCGTCTCCCTCTCTCTCTCCCTCACGCTCTCCATTTCCCTCTCTCCCTCTCTCACACTCTCCATCTCCCTCTCTCACACTCTCCATCTCTCTCTCTCACACTCTCCGTCTCCCTCTCTCTCTCCCTCACGCTCTCCATTTCCCTCTCTCCCTCTCTCACACTCTCCATCTCCCTCTCTCACACTCTCCGTCTCTCCCTCTCTCACACTCTCCGTCTCCCTCTCTCTCTCCCTCACGCTCTCCATTTCCCTCTCTCCCTCTCTCACACTCTCCATCTCCCTCTCTCACACTCTCCGTCTCTCTCTCTCTCACACTCTCCGTCTCTCTCAGACTCTCCATCTCTCTCTCTCACACTCTCCGTCTCTCTCAGACTCTCCATCTCTCTCTCTCACACTCTCCGTCTCCCTCTCTCTCACCCTCACGCTCTCCATTTCCCTCTCTCCCTCTCTCACACACTCCATCTCCCTCTCTCACACTCTCCGTCTCTCTCTCCCTCACACTCTCCCTCTCTCTCTCTCTCACACTCTCCCTCTCTCACACACACTCTCCGTCTCCCTCTCTCTCTCCCTCACGCTCTCCGTTTCCCTCTCTCCCTCTCTCACACTCTCCGTCTCCCTCTCCCCCTCTCTCACACTCTCCGTCTCCGTCTCTCTCTCTCTCTCACATTCTCCCTCTCTCTTTCTCTCACACTCTCCCTTTCTCTCTCTCTCACACTCTCCGTCTCCCTCTCTCCCTCCCTCACACTCTCCGTCTCCCTCTCTCCCTCTCTCACTCTCCGTCTCCCTCTCTCCATCTCCCTCTCTCTCTCTCTCTCACACACACACTCTCCGTCTCCCCCCTCACACTTTCACACTCCCCGTCTCCCTCTCTCCCTCTCTCTCACACTCTCCGTCTCTCTCTCTCTCTCACACACTCTCCGTCTCTCTCTCTCTCTCTCACATTCTCCGTCTCTCTCTCTCTCTCTCACACTCTTCGTCTCCCTCTCTCTCACACTCTCCGTCTCCCTCTCTCCCTCTCTCTCACTCTCTGTCGCCCTCTCTTCCTCTCTCACACTCTCCCTCTCTCCCTCTCTCACACTCTCCATCTCTCTCACACTCTCCGTCTCCCTCTCTCTCTCTCTCTCACGCTCTCCGTCTCCCTCTCTGTCACACTCTCCAATTCCCTCTCCCTCTCTCACACTCTCTGTCTCCCTCTCTCTCACACTCTCCGTCTCCCTCTCTCTCTCTCACACTCTCCGTCTCCCTCTCTCACACTCTCCGTCACCCACTCTCTATCCCTCACGCTCTCCGTCTCCCTCTCTCTCTCTCTCTCTCTCACACACTCTCCGTCTCCCTCTCTCTCTCACACACACACTCTCCCTCTCTCACACTCTCCGTCTCCCTCTCTCTCACACTCTCCATCTCCCTCTCCCTCTCTCACACTCTCCATCTCCCTCTCTCTCTCTCTCACACTCTCCGTCTCCCTCTCTCTCTCTCTCCCTCTCTCACACTCTCCGTCACCGTCTCTCTCTCCCTCACACTCTCCGTCTCCCTCTCTCTCTCACACACACTCTCCCTCTCTCACACTCTCCGTCTCCCTCTCTCTCACACTCTCCATCTCCCTCTCCCTCTCTCACACTCTCCATCTCCCTCTCCCTCTCTCTCACACTCTCCGTCTCCCTCTCTCTCTCTCTCTCTCTCACACACTCTCCGTCTCCCTCTCTCTCTCACACACTCTCCATCTCCCTCTCTCTCTCTCTCACACTCTCCGTCTCTCTCTCCATCTCCCTCTCTCCCTCTCTCACACTCTCCGTTTCCCTCTCTCCCTCTCACACACTCACCGTCTCCCTATCTCGCACTCTCCGTCTCTCTCTCTCTCACACTCTCCGTCTCTCTCTCTCTCACACTCTCCCTCTCTCTCTCTCTCTCACACTCTCCCTCTCTCTCTCTCTCACACTCTCCCTCTCTCTCTCTCTCACACTCTCCGTCTCTCTCACACTCTCCATCTCTCTCTCTCACACTCTCCGTCTCCCTCTCTCTCTCCCTCACGCTCTCCATTTCCCTCTCTCCCTCTCTCACACTCTCCATCTCCCTCTCTCACACTCTCCGTCTCTCCCTCTCTCACACTCTCCGTCTCCCTCTCTCTCTCCCTCACGCTCTCCATTTCCCTCTCTCCCTCTCTCACACTCTCCATCTCCCTCTCTCACACTCTCCGTCTCTCTCTCTCTCACACTCTCCATCTCTCTCACGCTCTCCGTCTCCCTCTCTGTCACACTCTCCAATTCCCTCTCCCTCTCTCACACTCTCCGTCTCCCTCTCTCTCACACTCTCCGTCTCCCTCTCTCTCTCTCACACTCTCCGTCTCTCTCTCTCACACTCTCCGTCTCCCTCTCTCTCTCTCTCACACTCTCACACTCTCCCTCTCTCCCTCTCTCACACTCTCCGTCACCCTCTCTCTATCCCTCACGCTCTCCGTCTCCCTCTCTCTCTCCCCCCCTCTCACTCTTCGTCTCCCTCTCTCCATCTCCCTCTCTCTCTCTCTCACACACGCACTCTCCGTCTCCCCCCTCACACTTTCACACTCCCCGTCTCCCTCTCACCCTCTCTCTCACACTCTCCGTCTCTCTCTCTCTCTCACACACTCTCCGTCTCTCTCTCTCTCTCTCACATTCTCCGTCTCTCTCTCTCTCTCTCACACTCTTCGTCTCCCTCTCTCTCACACTCTCCGTCTCCCTCTCTCCCTCTCTCTCACACTCTCCGTCTCCCTCTCTCTCTCTCTCACACTCTCCGTCTCCCTCTCTCCCTCTCTCTCACTCTCCGTCGCCCTCTCTTCCTCTCTCACACTCTCCCTCTCTCCCTCTCTCCCTCTCTCACACTCTCCATCTCTCTCACGCTCTCCGTCTCCCTCTCTGTCACACTCTCCAATTCCCTCTCCCTCTCTCACACTCTCCGTCTCCCTCTCTCTCACACTCTCCGTCTCCCTCTCTCTCTCTCACACTCTCCGTCTCTCTCTCTCTCACACTCTCCATCTCCCTCTCCCTCTCTCACACTCTCCATCACCCTCTCTCTCTCTCTCACACTCTCCCTCTCTCTCTCACACCCTCCGTCTCTCTCACACTCTCCATCTCTCTCTCTCACACTCTCCGTTTCCCTCTCTCCCTCTCTCACACTCTCCGTCTCCCTCTCCCCCTCTCTCACACTCTCCGTCTCTGTCTTTCTCTCTCTCAC
Organism: Chiloscyllium punctatum; assembly: GCF_047496795.1. Taxonomy (NCBI): domain Eukaryota; kingdom Metazoa; phylum Chordata; class Chondrichthyes; order Orectolobiformes; family Hemiscylliidae; genus Chiloscyllium; species Chiloscyllium punctatum. The sequence goes on along the minus strand of NW_027310986.1, from coordinate 26,407 downwards.
ACTCTCCCTCTCTCTTTCTCTCACACTCTCCGTCTCCCTCTCTCTCACACTCTCCGTCTCCCTCTCTCTCTCTCACACTCTCTGTCTCTCTCTCTCACATTTTCCGTCTCCCTCTCTCTCACACTCTCACACTCTCCCTCTCTCCCTCTCTCACACGCTCCGTCTCCCTCTCTCTCTCTCTCTCTCTCTCACACTCTCCGTCTCCCTCTCTCTCTCACACACACTCTCCGTCTCCCTCTCTCTCTCTCTCACACTCTCCGTCTCCCTCTCTCTCTCACACACACTCTCCGTCTCCCTCTCTCTCTCTCTCACACTCTCCGTCTCCCTCTCTCTTTCTCTCACACTCTCCGTCTCCCTCTCTCTCACACTCTCCGTCTCCCTCTCTCTCACACTCTCCGTCTCCCTCTCTCTCTCTCACACTCTCTGTCTCTCTCTCTCACATTTTCCGTCTCCCTCTCTCTCACACTCTCACACTCTCCCTCTCTCCCTCTCTCACACGCTCCGTCTCCCTCTCTCTCTCTCTCTCTCTCTCACACTCTCCGTCTCCCTCTCTCTCCCACACACACTCTCCGTCTCCCTCTCTCCCTCTCTCACACTCTCTGTCTCCTTCTCTCCCTCTCTCACACTCTCCGTCTCCCTCTCCCTCTCTCACACTCTCCGTCTCTCTCTCTCTCTCTCCCTCACGCTCTCCGTCTCCCTCTCTCTCTCTCTCTCTCTCCCTCACACTCTCCGTCTCCCTCTCTCTCTCTCTCTCTCTCACACACACTCTCCGTCTCCCGCTCTCTCTCCCTCACGCTCTTCGTCTCCCTCTCTCTCTCTCTCTCACACACACTCTCCGTCTCCCTCTCTCTCTCTCTCTCTCTCACACTCTCGGTCTCCCTCTCCCTCTCTCAAACTCTCCGTCTCCCTCTCTTTCTCCCTCACGCTCTCCGTTTCCCTCTCTCCCTCTCTCACACTCTCCGTCTCTCTCTCTCTCTCACACTCTCCCTTCTCTCTCTCTCACACTCTCCCTCTGTCTCTCACACTCTCCGTCTCTCTCACACTCTCCATCTCTCTCTCTCACACTCTGCCTCTCCCTCTCTCACACTCTCCGTCTCTCTCTCTCTCACACTTTCCCTCTCTCTCTCTCTCACACTCTCCCTCTCTCTCTCTCTCTCACACTCTCCGTCTCTCTCAGACTCTCCATCTCTCTCTCTCACACTCTCCGTCTCTCTCAGACTCTCCATCTCTCTCTCTCACACTCTCCGTCTCCCTCTCTCTCACCCTCACGCTCTCCATTTCCCTCTCTCCCTCTCTCACACACTCCATCTCCCTCTCTCACACTCTCCGTCTCTCTCTCCCTCACACTCTCCCTCTCTCTCTCTCTCACACTCTCCCTCTCTCACACACACTCTCCGTCTCCCTCTCTCTCTCCCTCACGCTCTCCGTTTCCCTCTCTCCCTCTCTCACACTCTCCGTCTCCCTCTCCCCCTCTCTCACACTCTCCGTCTCCGTCTCTCTCTCTCTCTCACATTCTCCCTCTCTCTTTCTCTCACACTCTCCCTTTCTCTCTCTCTCACACTCTCCGTCTCCCTCTCTCCCTCCCTCACACTCTCCGTCTCCCTCTCTCCCTCTCTCACTCTCCGTCTCCCTCTCTCCATCTCCCTCTCTCTCTCTCTCTCACACACACACTCTCCATCTCCCCCCTCACACTTTCACACTCCCCGTCTCCCTCTCTCCCTCTCTCTCACACTCTCCGTCTCTCTCTCTCTCTCACACACTCTCCGTCTCTCTCTCTCTCTCTCTCACATTCTCCGTCTCTCTCTCTCTCTCTCACACTCTTCGTCTCCCTCTCTCTCACACTCTCCGTCTCCCTCTCTCCCTCTCTCTCACTCTCTGTCGCCCTCTCTTCCTCTCTCACACTCTCCCTCTCTCCCTCTCTCACACTCTCCATCTCTCTCACACTCTCCGTCTCCCTCTCTCTCTCTCTCTCACGCTCTCCGTCTCCCTCTCTGTCACACTCTCCAATTCCCTCTCCCTCTCTCACACTCTCTGTCTCCCTCTCTCTCACACTCTCCGTCTCCCTCTCTCTCTCTCACACTCTCCGTCTCTCTCTCTCACACTCTCCGTCTCCCTCTCTCTCTCTCTCACACTCTCCCTCTCTCCCTCTCTCACACTCTCCGTCACCCTCTCTCTATCCCTCACGCTCTCCGTCTCCCTCTCTCTCTCTCTCTCTCTCACACACTCTCCGTCTCCCTCTCTCTCTCACACACACACTCTCCCTCTCTCACACTCTCCGTCTCCCTCTCTCTCACACTCTCCATCTCCCTCTCCCTCTCTCACACTCTCCATCTCCCTCTCTCTCTCTCTCACACTCTCCGTCTCCCTCTCTCTCTCTCTCCCTCTCTCACACTCTCCGTCACCGTCTCTCTCTCCCTCACACTCTCCGTCTCCCTCTCTCTCTCACACACACTCTCCCTCTCTCACACTCTCCGTCTCCCTCTCTCTCACACTCTCCATCTCCCTCTCCCTCTCTCACACTCTCCATCTCCCTCTCCCTCTCTCTCACACTCTCCGTCTCCCTCTCTCTCTCTCTCTCTCTCACACACTCTCCGTCTCCCTCTCTCTCTCACACACTCTCCATCTCCCTCTCTCTCTCTCTCACACTCTCCGTCTCTCTCTCCATCTCCCTCTCTCCCTCTCTCACACTCTCCGTTTCCCTCTCTCCCTCTCACACACTCACCGTCTCCCTATCTCGCACTCTCCGTCTCTCTCTCTCTCACACTCTCCGTCTCTCTCTCTCTCACACTCTCCCTCTCTCTCTCTCTCTCACACTCTCCCTCTCTCTCTCTCTCACACTCTCCCTCTCTCTCTCTCTCACACTCTCCGTCTCTCTCACACTCTCCATCTCTCTCTCTCACACTCTCCGTCTCCCTCTCTCTCTCCCTCACGCTCTCCATTTCCCTCTCTCCCTCTCTCACACTCTCCATCTCCCTCTCTCACACTCTCCGTCTCTCCCTCTCTCACACTCTCCGTCTCCCTCTCTCTCTCCCTCACGCTCTCCATTTCCCTCTCTCCCTCTCTCACACTCTCCATCTCCCTCTCTCACACTCTCCGTCTCTCTCTCTCTCACACTCTCCATCTCTCTCACGCTCTCCGTCTCCCTCTCTGTCACACTCTCCAATTCCCTCTCCCTCTCTCACACTCTCCGTCTCCCTCTCTCTCACACTCTCCGTCTCCGTCTCTCTCTCTCACACTCTCCGTCTCCCTCTCTCTCTCTCTCACACTCTCACACTCTCCCTCTCTCCCTCTCTCACACTCTCCGTCACCCTCTCTCTATCCCTCACGCTCTCCGTCTCCCTCTCTCTCTCTCTCTCTCTCTCTCTCTCACACACACTCTCCGTCTCCCTCTCTCTCTCACACACACTCTCCCTCTCTCACACTCTCCGTCTCCCTCTCTCTCACACTCTCCATCTCCCTCTCCCTCTCTCACACTCTCCATCACCCTCTCTCTCTCTCTCACACTCTCCCTCTCTCTCTCACACCCTCCGTCTCTCTCACACTCTCCATCTCTCTCTCTCACACTCTCCGTTTCCCTCTCTCCCTCTCTCACACTCTCCGTCTCCCTCTCCCCCTCTCTCACACTCTCCGTCTCTGTCTCTCTCTCTCTCACACTCTCCCTCTCTCTTTCTCTCACACTCTCCGTCTCCCTCTCTCTCACACTCTCCGTCTCCCTCTCTCTCACACTCTCCGTCTCCCTCTCTCTCTCTCACACTCTCTGTCTCTCTCTCTCACATTTTCCGTCTCCCTCTCTCTCACACTCTCACACTCTCCCTCTCTCCCTCTCTCACACGCTCCGTCTCCCTCTCTCTCTCTCTCTCTCTCTCACACTCTCCGTCTCCCTCTCTCCCTCTCTCACACTCTCTGTCTCCTTCTCTCCCTCTCTCACACTCTCCGTCTCCCTCTCCCTCTCTCACACTCTCCGTCTCTCTCTCTCTCTCCCTCACGCTCTCCGTCTCCCTCTCCCTCTCTCTCACACTCTCCGTCTCCCTCTCTCTCTCTCTCTCTCTCACACACTCTCCGTCTCCCTCTCTCTCTCACACACTCTCCATCTCCCTCTCTCTCTCTCTCACACTCTCCGTCTCTCTCTCCATCTCCCTCTCTCCCTCTCTCACACTCTCCGTTTCCCTCTCTCCCTCTCACACACTCACCGTCTCCCTATCTCGCACTCTCCGTCTCTCTCTCTCTCACACTCTCCGTCTCTCTCTCTCTCACACTCTCCCTCTCTCTCTCTCTCTCACACTCTCCCTCTCTCTCTCTCTCACACTCTCCCTCTCTCTCTCTCTCACACTCTCCGTCTCTCTCACACTCTCCATCTCTCTCTCTCACACTCTCCGTCTCCCTCTCTCTCTCCCTCACGCTCTCCATTTCCCTCTCTCCCTCTCTCACACTCTCCATCTCCCTCTCTCACACTCTCCGTCTCTCCCTCTCTCACACTCTCCGTCTCCCTCTCTCTCTCCCTCACGCTCTCCATTTCCCTCTCTCCCTCTCTCACACTCTCCATCTCCCTCTCTCACACTCTCCGTCTCTCTCTCTCTCACACTCTCCATCTCTCTCACGCTCTCCGTCTCCCTCTCTGTCACACTCTCCAATTCCCTCTCCCTCTCTCACACTCTCCGTCTCCCTCTCTCTCACACTCTCCGTCTCCGTCTCTCTCTCTCACACTCTCCGTCTCCCTCTCTCTCTCTCTCACACTCTCACACTCTCCCTCTCTCCCTCTCTCACACTCTCCGTCACCCTCTCTCTATCCCTCACGCTCTCCGTCTCCCTCTCTCTCTCTCTCTCTCTCTCTCTCTCACACACACTCTCCGTCTCCCTCTCTCTCTCACACACACTCTCCCTCTCTCACACTCTCCGTCTCCCTCTCTCTCACACTCTCCATCTCCCTCTCCCTCTCTCACACTCTCCATCACCCTCTCTCTCTCTCTCACACTCTCCCTCTCTCTCTCACACCCTCCGTCTCTCTCACACTCTCCATCTCTCTCTCTCACACTCTCCGTTTCCCTCTCTCCCTCTCTCACACTCTCCGTCTCCCTCTCCCCCTCTCTCACACTCTCCGTCTCTGTCTCTCTCTCTCTCACACTCTCCCTCTCTCTTTCTCTCACACTCTCCGTCTCCCTCTCTCTCACACTCTCCGTCTCCCTCTCTCTCACACTCTCCGTCTCCCTCTCTCTCTCTCACACTCTCTGTCTCTCTCTCTCACATTTTCCGTCTCCCTCTCTCTCACACTCTCACACTCTCCCTCTCTCCCTCTCTCACACGCTCCGTCTCCCTCTCTCTCTCTCTCTCTCTCTCACACTCTCCGTCTCCCTCTCTCCCTCTCTCACACTCTCTGTCTCCTTCTCTCCCTCTCTCACACTCTCCGTCTCCCTCTCCCTCTCTCACACTCTCCGTCTCTCTCTCTCTCTCCCTCACGCTCTCCGTCTCCCTCTCTCTCTCTCTCTCTCACACACGCACTCTCCGTCTCCCCCCTCACACTTTCACACTCCCCGTCTCCCTCTCTCTCTCTCTCTCACACTCTCCGTCTCTCTCTCTCTCTCACACACTCTCCGTCTCTCTCTCTCTCTCTCACATTCTCCGTCTCTCTCTCTCTCTCTCACACTCTTCGTCTCCCTCTCTCTCACACTCTCCGTCTCCCTCTCTCCCTCTCTCTCACTCTCCGTCGCCCTCTCTTCCTCTCTCACACTCTCCCTCTCTCCCTCTCTCACACTCTCCATCTCTCTCACACTCTCCGTCTCCCTCTCTCTCTCTCTCTCACGCTCTCCGTCTCCCTCTCTGTCACACTCTCCAATTCCCTCTCCCTCTCTCACACTCTCCGTCTCCCTCTCTCTCACACTCTCCGTCTCCCTCTCTCTCTCTCACACTCTCCGTCTCTCTCTCTCACACTCTCCGTCTCTCTCTCTCACACTCTCCGTCTCCCTCTCTCTCTCTCTCTCACACTCTCCCTCTCTCCCTCTCTCACACTCTCCGTCACCCTCTCTCTATCCCTCACGCTCTCCGTCTCCCTCTCTCTCTCTCTCTCTCTCACACACACTCTCCGTCTCCCTCTCTCTCTCACACACACTCTCCCTCTCTCACACTCTCCGTCTCCCTCTCTCTCACACTCTCCATCTCCCTCTCCCTCTCTCACACTCTCCATCTCCCTCTCCCTCTCTCTCACACTCTCCGTCTCTCTCTCTCACACTCTCCGTCTACCTCTCTCCGTCTCCCTCTCTCTCTCTCACACTCTCCATCTCCCTCTCTCCCTCTCTCACACTCTCCGTTTCCCCCTCTCCCTCTCTCACGCTCTCCGTCTCCCTCTCTCTCTCTCTCTCCCTCTCTCTCTCTCTCTCTCTCTCTCACACTCTCCGTCTCCCTCTCTCCCTCTCTCACACTCTCTGTCTCCTTCTCTCCCTCTCTCACACTCTCCGTCTCCCTCTCCCTCTCTCACACTCTCCGTCTCTCTCTCTCTCTCCCTCACGCTCTCCGTCTCCCCCTCTCTCTCTCTGTCTCTCACACACACTCTCCCTCTCTCAGACTCCGTCTCTCTCTATCTCTCTCTCTCTCTCTCTCTCACACACACACACTCTCCCTCTCTCTCTCTCTCACACTCTCCGTCTCCTTCTCTCTCTCTCTCACACTCTCCGTCTCTTCTCTCTCTCTCTCACACTCTCCGTCTCCCTCTCTCCCTCCCTCACACTCTCCGTCTCCCTCTCTCCATCTCCCTCTCTCTCTCTCTCACACACACACTCTCCGTCTCCCCCCTCACACTTTCACACTCCCCCGTCTCCCTCTCTCCTCTCTCTCACACTCTCCGTCTCTCTCTCTCTCTCTCTCACACTCTAGTCTCCCTCTCTCTCACACTCTCCGTCTCCCTCTCTCTCACACTCTCCTCTCTCTCTCACACGCTCCGTCTCTCTCACACTCTCCATCTCTCTCTCTCACACTCTCCGTCTCCCTCTCTCTCTCCCTCACGCTCTCCGTTTCCCTCTCTCCCTCTCTCACACTCTCCGTCTCCCTCTCCCCCTCTCTCACACTCTCCGTTCTCCGTCTCTCTCTCTCTCACACTCTCCCTCTCTCTTTCTCTCACACTCTCCCTCTCTCTCTCTCACACTCTCCATCTCCCTCTCTCTCACACTCTCCGTCTCCCTCTCTCTCACACTCTCCGTCTCCCTCTCTCTCTCTCACACCTCTCTGTCTCTCTCTCTCACACTCTCACACTCTCCCTCTCTCACTCTCTCACACGCTCCGTCTCCCTCTCTCTCTCTCTCTGTCTCTCCCACTCTCCGTCTCCCTCTCTCTCTCACACTCTCCGTCTCCCTCTCTCTCTCTCTCTCACACTCTCCATCTCCCTCTCTCTCTCTCTCACATTCTCCGTCTCTCTCTCTCACACTCTCCGTCTCCCTCTTTCCCTCTCTCCGTCTCCCTCTCTCTCACACTCTCCGTCTCCCTCTTTCCCTCTCTCTCACATTCTCCGTCTCCCTCTCTCTCTCACACTCTCCGTCTCACTCTCTCTCACACTCTCTCTCTCTCTCTCTCACACTCTCGTCTCTCTCTCACACTCTCCGTCTCTCTCTCTCTCACACTCTCCCTCTCTCCATCGCTTTCTCTCACATACTCTGTCTCCCCCTCTCTCTCTCTCACACTCTCCGTCTCCCTCTCTCACACTTTCCATCTCTCTCTCTCCCTCTCTCACACTCTCCGTCTCTCTCTCTCACACTCTCCATCTCTCTCTCTCTCTCTCACACTCTCCGTCACCCTCTCTCACGCTCTCCGTCTCCCCCTCTCTCTCTCTGTCTCTCACACACACTCTCCCTCTCTCAGACTCCGTCTCTCTCTATCTCTCTCTCTCTCTCTCTCTCTCACACACACACTCTCCCCTCTCTCTCTCTCTCACACTCTCCGTCTCCTTCTCTCTCTCTCTCACACTCTCCGTCTCTTCTCTCTCTCTCTCACACTCTCCGTCTCCCTCTCTCCCTCCCTCACACTCTCCGTCTCCCTCTCTCCATCTCCCTCTCTCTCTCTCTCTCACACACACACTCTCCGTCTCCCCCCTCACACTTTCACACTCCCCGTCTCCCTCTCTCCCTCTCTCTCACACTCTCCGTCTCTCTCTCTCTCTCTCTCACACTCTTAGTCTCCCTCTCTCTCACACTCTCCGTCTCCCTCTCTCCCTCTCGCTCACACTCTCCGTCTCCTCTCTCTCTCTCTCACACTCTCCCCTCTCTCCTCTCTCTCTCTCTCACATTCTCCGTCTCCCCCCCTCACACTTTCACACTCTCTGTCGCCCTCTCTCCCTCTCTCTCTCTCTCACACTCTCCGTCTCCCTCTCTCTCTCTCTCACACTCTCCGTCTCCTTCTCTCCCTCTCTCACACTCTCCGTCTCCCTCTCTCTCACACTCTCCATCTCCCTCTCTCTCTCTCACACTCTCCGTCTCTCTCTCTCACACTCTCCCTCTCTCACACTCTCCGTCACCGTCTCTCTCTCCCTCACGCTCTCCGTCTCCCTCTCTCTCTCTCTCTCTCACACACACTCTCCGTCTCCCTCTCTCACACACACTCTCCCTCTCTCACACTCTCCGTCTCCCTCTCTCTCACACTCTCCATCTCCCTCTCTCTCTCTCTCTCACACTCTTCGTCTCTCTCTCTCTCACACTCTCCGTCTCCCTCTCTCCGTCTCCCTCTCCCTCTCTCTCTCTCGCACACTCTCCGTCTCCCTCATCTCCCTCTCTCTCACTCTCCGTCGCCCTCTCTTCCTCTCTCACACTCTCCCTCTCTCCCTCTCTCACACTCTCCATCTCTCTCACACTCTCCGTCTCCCTCTCTCTCTCTCTCTCTCTCTCACATTCTCCGTCTCCCCCTCACACTTTCACACTCTCTGTCGCCCTCTCTCCGTCTCCTTCTCTCCCTCTCTCACACTCTCCATCTCTCTCACACTCTCCGTCTCCTTCTCTCCCTCTCTCACACTCTCCGTCTCCCTCTTTCTCACACTCTCCAATTCCCCTCTCCCTCTCTCACACTCTCCGTCTCCCTCTCTCTCACACTCTCACACTCTCCCTCTCTCACACTCTCCGTCTCTCCCTCTCTCTCTCTCACACTCTCACACTCTCCCTCTCTCACACTCTCGTTTCTCTCTCTCACACTCTCCGTCTCCCTCTCTCTCACACTCTCACACTCTCCCTCTCTCACACTCTCCGTCTCCCTCTCTCTCACACTCTCCATCTCCCTCTCTCACACTCTCCATCTCCCTCTCTCTCTCTCTCTCTCTCACACTCTCCGTCTCTCTCTCTCTCTCACACTCTCCGTCTCTCTCTCTCTCTCACACTCTCCGTCTCCCTCTCTCACACTCTCCGTCTCTCCCTCTCTCTCTCTCACACTCTCACACTCTCCCTCTCTCACACTCTCCGTTTCTCTCTCTCACACTCTCCGTCTCCCTCTCTCTCACACTCTCACACTCTCCCTCTCTCACACTCTCCGTCACCGTCTCTCTCTCCCTCACACTCTCCGTCTCCCTCTCTCTCTCACACACACTCTCCCTCTCTCACACTCTCCGTCTCCCTCTCTCTCACACTCTCCATCTCCCTCTCCCTCTCTCACACTCTCCGTTTCCCTCTCTCCCTCTCACACACTCTCCGTCTCCCTCTCCCCCTCTCTCACACTCTCCGTCTCTCTCTCTCTCTCACATTCTGCCTCTCCCTCTCTCACACTCTCCGTTTCCCTCTCTCCCTCTCACACACTCTCCGTCTCCCTCTCCCCCTCTCTCACACTCTCCGTCTCTCTCTCTCTCACACTCTCCTCTCTCTCTCTCTCACACTCTCCCTCTCTCTCTCTCACACTGTCCCGTCTCTCTCACACTCTCCATCTCTCTCTCTCACACTCTCCGTCTCCCTCTCTCTCTCCTCACACTCTCCGTCTCCCTCTCTCCGTCGCCCTCTCTCATACTCTCCGTCTCTCTCTCTCTCACACTCCGTCTCCCTCTCTCCCTCTCTCACACTCTCCGTCTCTCTCTCTCTCACACTCTCTCTCTCTCCCTCTCTCACACTCTCCGTCTCTCTCTCTCACACACTCTCCGTCTCTCTCTCTCTCTCTCACACTCTCCGTCTCCTCTCTCTCTCACACACTCTCCGTCTCTCTCCTCCCCGTCTCTCCCTCCCTCTCACTCTCCGTCTCCCTCTCTCCGTCTCCCTCTCTCCCTCTCTCTCACACTCTCCGTCTCCTCTCTCTCTCTCTCTCTCTCTCTCTCACACACACACTCTCCGTCTCCGTCTCTCTCTCTCTCTCTCTCTCTCACACTCTCCGTCTCCCTCTCTCCGTCTCCCTCTCTCACACACTCTCCATCTCACTCTCCGTCTCCCTCTCTCTCTCTCTCTCTCTCACTCTCCGTCTCCCTCTCTTCTCTCTCTCTCACACTCTCCGTTTCCCTCTCTCTCTCTCTCTCTCTCACACTCTCCCCCCTCTCTCTCTCTCTCCCCCCTCTCTCTCTCTCTCACACTCTCCGTCTCCTCTCTCCGTCGCCCTCTCTCATACTCTCCGTCACTCTCTTCTCTCTCACACTCCGTCTCCCTCTCTCCCTCTCTCACACTCTCCGTCTCTCTCTCTCTCATACTCTCTCTCTCTCCCTCTCTCACACTCTCCGTCTCTCTCTCTCTCACACACTCTCCGTCTCTCTCTCTCTCTCTCTCACACTCTCCGTCTCTCTCTCTCTCTCTCACACTCTCCGTCTCTCTCCCTCCCCGTCTCTCTCCCTCCCTCTCACTCTCCGTCTCCCTCTCTCCGTCTCCCTCTCTCCCTCTCTCTCACACTCTCCGTCTCTCTCTCTCTCTCTCACATTCTCCGTCTCTCTCTCTCTCTCTCTCTCTCACACTCTTCGTCTCCCTCTCTCTCACACTCTCCGTCTCCCTCTCTCCCTCTCTCTCACAATCTCCGTCTCTCTCTCTCACACACTCTCCGTCTCTCTCTCTCTCTCTCACATTCTCCGTCTCTCTCTCTCTCTCTCTCACACTCTCCGTCTCCCTCTCTCTCTCCTCACACTCTCCGTCTCCCTCTCTCCCTCTCTCACACTCTCCGTCTCCCTCTCTCCCTCTCTCACACTCTCCGTCTCCCTCTCTCCCTCTCTCACACTCTCCGTCTCCCTCTCTCCCTCTCTCCCTCTCTCACTCTCCGTCTCCCTCTCTCCCTCCCTCTCACTCTCCGTCTCCCTCTCTCCATCTCCCTCTCTCTCTCTCTCTCACACACACACTCTCCGTCTCCCCCCTCACACTTTCACACTCCCCGTCTCCTCTCTCTCTCTCTCTCTCTCTCACACTCTCCGTCTCCCTCTCTCTCTCTCTCACACCTCTCGTCTCCCTCTCTCCCTCTCTCTCAACACTCTCCGTCTCCCTCTCTCTCTCTCTCACACTCTCCGTCTCCCTCCTCTCCCTCTCTCACACATCTCTCCATCTCCCTCTCTCCCTCTCTCACACTCTCCGTCTCACTCTCTCCCCTCTCTCACACTCTCCGTCTCCCCCCTCACACTTTCACACTCCCCGTCTCCCTCTCTCCCTCTCTCTCTCTCTCTCTCACACTCTCCGTCTCCCTCTCTCTCTCTCTCACACTCTCCGTCCTCCCTCTCTCTCTCTCTCACACTCTCCGTCTCCCTCTCTCCCTCTCTCACTCTCCATCTCCCTCTCTCCATCTCCCTCTCTCTCTCTCTCTCTCTCTCTCACACACACACTCTCCGTCTCCCCCTCACACTTTCACACTCCCCGTCTCCCTCTCTCCCTCTCTCTCTCTCTCACCCTCTCCGTCTCCCTCTCTCTCTCTCTCTCTCTCACACTCTCCGTCTCCCTCTCTCTCTCACACTCTCCCTCTCTCTCTCTCTCTCACTCTCCGTCTCCCTCTCTCTCACATTCTCCGTCTCTTTCTCTCTCTCTCTCTCACACTCTTCGTCCCCCTCTCTCTCTCTCTCACCACTCTCCGTCTCCCTCTATCCCTCTCTCTCACACTCTCCGTCTCCCTCTCTCCCTCTCTCACTCTCCGTCTCCCTCTCTCCCTCCCTCTCACTCTCCGTCTCCCTCTCTCCATCTCCCTCTCCCTCTCTCTCCCGCCTCTCTCTCTCACACACACACTCTCCGTCTCCCCCCTCACACTTTCACACTCCCCGTCTCCCTCTCTCCCTCTCTCTCTCTCTCTCTCACATTCTCCGCCTCCCTCTCTCCCTCCCTCTCACTCTCGTCTCCCTCTCTCCATCTCCCTCTCTCTCTCTCTCTCCCTCTCTCACACTCTCCGTCTCCCCCCTCACACTTTCACACTCCCCGTCTCCCTCTCTCTCTCTCTCACACTCTCTCTCTCTCACACTCTCCCTCTCTCACACTCCTCCCTCTCTCTCTCACACTCTCCGTCTCCCTCTCTCCCTCTCTCACTCTCCGTCTCCCTCTCCCCCTCCCTCTCACTCTCCGTCTCCCTCTCTCCGTCTCCCTCTCTCTCTCTCTCACACTCTCCGTCTCTCTCTCTCTCACTCTCCGTCTCTCTCTCTCTCACACTCTCTGTCTCTCTCTCACACTCTCCGTCTCCCTCTCTCCCTCTCTCTCTCTCTCTCTCTCTCTCACACTCTCGTCTCCCTCTCTCCCCTCTCTCACTCTCCGTCTCCCTCTCTCCCTCCCTCTCACTCTCCGTCTACCCTCTCTCCATCTCCCTCTCCCTCTCTCTCCCGCCCTCTCTCTCTCACACACACACTCTCCGTCTCCCCCCTCACACTTTCACACTCCCCGTCTCCCTCTCCTCTTCCCTCTCTCACATTCTCCGCCTCCCTCTCTCCCTCCCTCTCACTCTCCGTCTCCCTCTCTCCATCTCCCTCTCTCTTCTCTCTCTCTCCCTCTCTCACACTCTCCGTCTCCCCCCTCACACTTTCACACTCCCCGTCTCCCTCTCTCTCTCTCTCACACTCTCCCTCTCTCACACTCTCCCTCTCTCTCTCACACTCTCCGTCTCCCTCTCTCACTCTCCGTCTCCCTCTCCCCCTCCCTCTCCGTCTCCCTCTCTCCATCTCCCTCTCTCTCTCTCTCACACACACACTCTCCGTCTCCCCCCTCACACTTTCACACTCTCCGTCTCCCTCTCTCTCTCTCTCACACTCTCCCCTTTCTTTCTCTCTCTCTCTCACACTCTCCGTCTCCCTCTCTCTCTCTCTCTCTCACACTCTCCGTCTCCCTCTCTCTCTCCTCTCTCACACACTCTCCGTCTCACACTCTCTCCGTCTCTCTCTCTCTCTCTCTCTCTCACACTCTCCGTCTCCCTCTCTCTCTCTCCTCTCACACACACTCTCCGTCTCACACTCTCCGTCTCTCTCTCTCTCTCTCTCTCACACTCTCCGTCTCCCTCTCTCTCTCTCTCTCACATACTCTCCGTCTCCCTCTCTCTCTCTCTCTCACATACTCTCCGTCTCCCTCTCTCTCTCTCTCTCACACTCTCCGTCCTCCCTCTCTCTCTCTCTCTCTCACACACTCTCCGTCTCCCTCTCTCCGTCTCCCTCTCTCACACACTCTCTGTCTCACTCTCTCTCTTCCTCTCTCACACTCTCCGTCTCTCTCTCTCTCTCACACTCTCCGTCTCCCTCTCTCCCTCTCTCTCACACACTCTCCGTCTCCCTCTCTCTCTCTCTCTCTCTCACACTCTCCCTCTCTCTCTCTCTCTCTCACACTCTCCGTCTCCCTCTCTCCCTCTCTCTCACACACTCTTCGTCTCCCTCTCTCTCTCTCTCTCTCTCACACTCTCCCTCTCTCTCTCTCTCTCTCACACTCTCCCTCTCTCTCCCTCTCACACTCTCCATCTCCCTCTCTCTCCCTCTCTCACTCTCTGTCTCCCTCTCTCCCTCTCTCCCTCTCTCACTCTCCGTCTCCCTCTCTCCCTCTCTCACACTCTCCGTCTCCCTCTCTCCCTCCCTCTCTCTCTCCCTCTCTCTCATACACACACTCTCCGTCTCCCCCCTCACACTTTCACACTCTCCGTCTCCCTCTCTCTCTCTCTCTCTCACACTCTCCCTTTCTCTCTCTCTCTCTCACACTCTCCGTCTCCCTCTCTCTCTCTCTCTCTCTCTCTCACACTCTCCGTCTCCCTCTCTCTCTCTCTCTCACACTCTCCGTCTCCCTCTCTCTCACGCTCTCTCTCACACTCTCCGTCTCCCTCTCTCTCTCTCTCTCACACACTCTCCGTCTCCCTCTCTCTCTCTCTCTCTCTCTCACACTCTCCGTCTCCCTCTCTCTCTCTCTCTCTCTCTCTCACACTCTCCGTCTCCCTCTCTCTCTCTCTCTCTCACACACACTCTCCGCCCTCCTCTCTCTCTCTCTCTCTCTCACACACTCTCCGCCCTCCTCTCTCTCTCTCTCTCTCTCTCTCACACTCTCCGTCTCCCTCTCTTCATCTCCCTCTCTGTCACACTCTCCGTCTCCCTCTCTCCGTCTCCCTCTCTCCGTCTCCCTCTCTCACACACTCTCCATCTCACTCTCTCTCTCTCTCTCACACTCTCCGTCTCCCTCTCTCACACACTCTCCGTCTCCCTCTCTCTCTCTCTCACACTCTCCCCCCCTCTCTCTCTCTCTCTCCCCCTCTCTCTCTCACACTCTCCGTCTCCCTCTCTCATACTCTCCGTCTCTCTCTCTCTCACACTCCGTCTCCCTCTCTCCCTCTCTCACACTCTCCGTCTCCCTCTCTCTCTCTCTCACACTCTCCGTCTCCCTCTCTCCCTCTCTCACTCTCCATCTCCCTCTCTCCATCTCCCTCTCTCTCTCTCTCTCTCTCTCTCACACACACACTCTCCGTCTCCCCCCTCACACTTTCACACTCCCCGTCTCCCTCTCTCCCTCTCTCTCTCTCTCACCCTCTCCGTCTCCCTCTCTCTCTCTCTCTCTCTCACACTCTCCGTCTCCCTCTCTCTCTCACACTCTCCCTCTCTCTCTCTCTCTCACTCTCCGTCTCCCTCTCTCTCACATTCTCCGTCTCTTTCTCTCTCTCTCTCTCACACTCTTCGTCCCCCTCTCTCTCTCTCTCACACTCTCCGTCTCCCTCTATCCCTCTCTCTCACACTCTCCGTCTCCCTCTCTCCCTCTCTCACTCTCCGTCTCCCTCTCTCCCTCCCTCTCACTCTCCGCCTCCCTCTCTCCATCTCCCTCTCCCTCTCTCTCCCGCCCTCTCTCTCTCACACACACACTCTCCGTCTCCCCCCTCACACTTTCACACTCCCCGTCTCCCTCTCTCTCTCTCTCTCTCACATTCTCCGCCTCCCTCTCTCCCTCCCTCTCACTCTCCGTCTCCCTCTCTCCATCTCCCTCTCTCTCTCTCTCTCCCTCTCTCACACTCTCCGTCTCCCCCCTCACACTTTCACACTCCCCGTCTCCCTCTCTCTCTCTCTCACACTCTCTCTCTCTCACACTCTCCCTCTCTCACACTCTCCCTCTCTCTCTCACACTCTCCGTCTCCCTCTCTCCCTCTCTCACTCTCCGTCTCCCTCTCCCCCTCCCTCTCACTCTCCGTCTCCCTCTCTCCATCTCCCTCTCTCTCTCTCTCACACACACACTCTCCGTCTCCCCCCTCACACTTTCACACTCTCCGTCTCCCTCTCTCTCTCTCTCTCACACTCTCCCTTTCTCTCTCTCTCTCTCTCACACTCTCCGTCTCCCTCTCTCTCTCTTTCTCTCTCACACTCTCCGTCTCCCTCTCTCTCTCTCTCTCACACACTCTCCGTCTCACACTCTCCGTCTCTCTCTCTCTCTCTCTCTCTCACACTCTCCGTCTCCCTCTCTCTCTCTCTCTCACACACTCTCCGTCTCACACTCTCCGTCTCTCTCTCTCTCTCTCTCTCTCACACTCTCCGTCTCCCTCTCTCTCTCTCTCTCACACACTCTCCGTCTCCCTCTCTCTCTCTCTCTCACACTCTCCGTCTCCCTCTCTCTCTCTCTCTCACACTCTCCGTCTCCCTCTCTCCGTCTCCCTCTCTCCGTCTCCCTCTCTCACACACTCTCTGTCTCACTCTCTCTCTTCCTCTCTCACACTCTCCGTCTCTCTCTCTCTCTCACACTCTCCGTCTCCCTCTCTCCCTCTCTCTCACACACTCTCCGTCTCCCTCTCTCTCTCTCTCTCTCACACACTCTCCCTCTCTCTCTCTCTCTCTCACACTCTCCGTCTCCCTCTCTCCCTCTCTCTCACACACTCTCCGTCTCCCTCTCTCTCTCTCTCTCTCTCTCTCACACTCTCCCTCTCTCTCTCTCTCTCTCTCACACTCTCCCTCTCTCTCCCTCTCACACTCTCCGTCTCCCTCTCTCTCCCTCTCTCACTCTCCGTCTCCCTCTCTCCCTCTCTCCCTCTCTCACTCTCCGTCTCCCTCTCTCCCTCTCTCACACTCTCCGTCTCCCTCTC
>NW_027310986.1:0-5000 GCF_047496795.1 Chiloscyllium punctatum | reverse complement strand
CTCTTCGTCTCCCTCTCTCTCTCTCTCTCTCTCTCACACTCTCCGTCTCCCTCTCTCTCTCTCTCCCTCTCTCTCACACTCTCCGTCTCCCTCTCTCTCTCTCTCTCTCTCTCTCTCTCACACTCTCCGTCTCCCTCTCTCTCTCTGTCTCTCTCTCTCACACTCTCCGTCTCCCTCTCTCTCACACTCTCCGTTTCCATCTCTCTGTCTCCCTCTCTCTCTCTCTCTCACACACTCTCCGTCTCCCTCTCTCTCTCTCTCTCTCTCACACTCTCCGTCTCCCTCTCTCTCTCTCTCTCTCTCTCACACACTCTCCGTCTCCCTCTCTCTCACACACTCTCCGTCTCCCTCTCTCTCACACTCTCCGTCTCCCTCTCTCTCCGTCTCCCTCTCTCTCACACTCTCCGTCTCCCTCTCTCCGTCTCCCTCTCTCTCTCTCTCTCTCACACTCTCCGTCTCCCTCTCTCTCTCTCTCTCTCACACACTCTCCGTCTCCCTCTCTCCGTCTCCATCTCTCCGTCTCCCTCTCTCTCACACTCTCCGTCTCCCTCTCTCTCTCTCTCTCTCTCACACTCTCCGTCTCCCTCTCTCCTTCTCTCCCTCTCTCACACACTCTCTCTCACACTCTCCGTCTCCCTCTCTCTCACACTCTCCGTCTCCCTCTCTCCGTCTCCCTCTCCCTCTCTCTCTCCCTCTCTCACACTCTCCGTCTCCCTCTCTCACTCTCTCTCACACACTCTCCGTCTCCCTCTCTCTCACACTCTCCGTCTCCCTCTCTCTCTCTCTCTCTCACACACACACTCTCCGTCTCCCCCCTCACACTTTCACACTCCCCGTCTCCCTCTCTCCCTCTCTCTCTCTCTCTCTCACACACACTCTCCGTCTCCCTCTCTCCCTCTCTCACTCTCCGTCTCCCTCTCTCCGTCTCCCTCTCCCTCTCTCTCTCCCTCTCTCACACTCTCCGTCTCCCCCCTCACACTTTCACACTCCCCATCTCCCCTCTCTCCTCTCTCTCTCTCTCACACTCTCCGTCTCCCTCTCTCTCTCTCTCTCTCTCTCACACTCTCCGTCTCCCTCTCTCTCTCTCTCACACTCTCCGTCTCCCTCTCTCTCTCTCTCACACTCTCCGTCTCCCTCTCTCCCTCTCTCACTCTCCCCGTCTCCCTCTCTCCCTCTCTCACTCTCCGTCTCCCTCTCTCCCTCTCTCACTCTCCGTCTCCCTCTCTCTCACTCTCCGTCTCCCTCTCTCCCTCTCTCACACTCTCCGTCTCCCTCTCTCCCTCTCTCACACTCTCCGTCTCCCTCTATCCCTCTCTCTCACACTCTCCGTCTCCCTCTCTCCCTCTCTCACTCTCCGTCTCCCTCTCTCCCTCCCTCTCACTCTCCGTCTCCCTCTCTCCATCTCCCTCTCTCCCTCTCTCTCACACACACACTCTCCGTCTCCCCCTCACACTTTCACACTCCCCGTCTCCCTCTCTCCCTCTCTCTGTCTCTCACACTCTCCGTCTCCCTCTCCCTCTCACTCTCCGTCTCCCTCTCTCTCCCGCCCTCTCTCTCTCACACACACACTCTCCGTCTCCCCCTCACACTTTCACACTCCCCGTCTCCCTCTCTCTCTCTCTCTCTCACATTCTCCGCCTCCCTCTCTCCCTCCCTCTCACTCTCCGTCTCCCTCTCTCCATCTCCCTCTCTCTCTCTCTCTCCCTCTCTCACACTCTCCGTCTCCCCCCTCACACTTTCACACTCCCCGTCTCCCTCTCTCTCTCTCTCACACTCTCTCTCTCTCACACTCTCCCTCTCTCACACTCTCCCTCTCTCTCTCACACTCTCCGTCTCCCTCTCTCCCTCTCTCACTCTCCGTCTCCCTCTCCCCCTCCCTCTCACTCTCCGTCTCCCTCTCTCCGTCTCCCTCTCTCTCTCTCTCACACTCTCCGTCTCTCTCTCTCTCACTCTCCGTCTCTCTCTCTCTCACACTCTCCGTCTCCCTCTCTCCCTCTCTCTCTCTCTCTCTCTCTCTCACACTCTCCGTCTCCCTCTCTCCCTCTCTCACTCTCCGTCTCCCTCTCTCCCTCCCTCTCACTCTCCGTCTCCCTCTCTCCATCTCCCTCTCCCTCTCTCTCCCGCCCTCTCTCTCTCACACACACACCTCCGTCTCCCCCCTCACACTTTCACACTCCCCGTCTCCCTCTCTCTCTCCCTCTCTCACATTCTCCGCCTCCCTCTCTCCCTCCCTCTCACTCTCCGTCTCCCTCTCTCCATCTCCCTCTCTCTCTCTCTCTCCCTCTCTCACACTCTCCGTCTCCCCCCTCACACTTTCACACTCCCCGTCTCCCTCTCTCTCTCTCTCACACTCTCCCTCTCTCACACTCTCCCTCTCTCTCTCACACTCTCCGTCTCCCTCTCTCACTCTCCGTCTCCCTCTCCCCCTCCTCTCCGTCTCCCTCTCTCCATCTCCCTCTCTCTCTCTCTCACACACACACTCTCCGTCTCCCCCCTCACACTTTCACACTCTCCGTCTCCCTCTCTCTCTCTCTCACACTCTCCCTTTCTTTCTCTCTCTCTCTCACACTCTCCGTCTCCCTCTCTCTCTCTCTCTCTCTCACACTCTCCGTCTCCCTCTCTCTCTCTCTCTCACACACTCTCCGTCTCACACTCTCCGTCTCTCTCTCTCTCTCTCTCTCTCACACTCTCCGTCTCCCTCTCTCTCTCTCTCTCACACACTCTCCCGTCTCACACTCTCCGTCTCTCTCTCTCTCTCTCTCACACTCTCCGTCTCCCTCTCTCTCTCTCTCACACATACTCTCCGTCTCCCTCTCTCTCTCTCTCTCTCACACACTCTCCGTCTCCCTCTCTCCGTCTCCTCTCTCACACACTCTCTGTCTCACTCTCTCTCTTCCTCTCTCACACTCTCCGTCTCTCTCTCTCTCTCACACTCTCCGTCTCCCTCTCTCCCTCTCTCTCACACACTCTCCGTCTCCCTCTCTCTCTCTCTCTCTCTCTCACACTCTCCCTCTCTCTCTCTCTCTCTCACACTCTCCGTCTCCCTCTCTCCCTCTCTCTCACACACTCTCCGTCTCCCTCTCTCTCTCTCTCTCTCTCACACTCTCCCTCTCTCTCTCTCTCTCTCACACTCTCCCTCTCTCTCCCTCTCACACTCTCCGTCTCCCTCTCTCTCCCTCTCTCACTCTCTGTCTCCCTCTCTCCCTCTCTCCCTCTCTCACTCTCCGTCTCCCTCTCTCCCTCTCTCACACTCTCCGTCTCCCTCTCTCCCTCCCTCTCTCTCTCCCTCTCTCTCATACACACACTCTCCGTCTCCCCCCTCACACTTTCACACTCTCCGTCTCCCTCTCTCTCTCTCTCTCTCACACTCTCCCTTTCTCTCTCTCTCTCTCACACTCTCCGTCTCCCTCTCTCTCTCTCTCTCTCTCTCTCTCACACTCTCCGTCTCCCTCTCTCTCTCTCTCTCACACTCTCCGTCTCCCTCTCTCTCACGCTCTCTCTCACACTCTCCGTCTCCCTCTCTCTCTCTCTCTCACACACTCTCCGTCTCCCTCTCTCTCTCTCTCTCTCTCTCACACTCTCCGTCTCCCTCTCTCTCTCTCTCTCTCTCTCTCACACTCTCCGTCTCCCTCTCTCTCTCTCTCTCTCACACACACTCTCCGCCCTCCTCTCTCTCTCTCTCTCTCTCACACACTCTCCGCCCTCCTCTCTCTCTCTCTCTCTCTCTCTCACACTCTCCGTCTCCCTCTCTTCATCTCCCTCTCTGTCACACTCTCCGTCTCCCTCTCTCCGTCTCCCTCTCTCCGTCTCCCTCTCTCACACACTCTCCATCTCACTCTCTCTCTCTCTCTCACACTCTCCGTCTCCCTCTCTCACACACTCTCCGTCTCCCTCTCTCTCTCTCTCACACTCTCCCCCCCTCTCTCTCTCTCTCTCCCCCTCTCTCTCTCACACTCTCCGTCTCCCTCTCTCATACTCTCCGTCTCTCTCTCTCTCACACTCCGTCTCCCTCTCTCCCTCTCTCACACTCTCCGTCTCCCTCTCTCTCTCTCTCACACTCTCCGTCTCCCTCTCTCCCTCTCTCACTCTCCATCTCCCTCTCTCCATCTCCCTCTCTCTCTCTCTCTCTCTCTCTCACACACACACTCTCCGTCTCCCCCCTCACACTTTCACACTCCCCGTCTCCCTCTCTCCCTCTCTCTCTCTCTCACCCTCTCCGTCTCCCTCTCTCTCTCTCTCTCTCTCACACTCTCCGTCTCCCTCTCTCTCTCACACTCTCCCTCTCTCTCTCTCTCTCACTCTCCGTCTCCCTCTCTCTCACATTCTCCGTCTCTTTCTCTCTCTCTCTCTCACACTCTTCGTCCCCCTCTCTCTCTCTCTCACACTCTCCGTCTCCCTCTATCCCTCTCTCTCACACTCTCCGTCTCCCTCTCTCCCTCTCTCACTCTCCGTCTCCCTCTCTCCCTCCCTCTCACTCTCCGCCTCCCTCTCTCCATCTCCCTCTCCCTCTCTCTCCCGCCCTCTCTCTCTCACACACACACTCTCCGTCTCCCCCCTCACACTTTCACACTCCCCGTCTCCCTCTCTCTCTCTCTCTCTCACATTCTCCGCCTCCCTCTCTCCCTCCCTCTCACTCTCCGTCTCCCTCTCTCCATCTCCCTCTCTCTCTCTCTCTCCCTCTCTCACACTCTCCGTCTCCCCCCTCACACTTTCACACTCCCCGTCTCCCTCTCTCTCTCTCTCACACTCTCTCTCTCTCACACTCTCCCTCTCTCACACTCTCCCTCTCTCTCTCACACTCTCCGTCTCCCTCTCTCCCTCTCTCACTCTCCGTCTCCCTCTCCCCCTCCCTCTCACTCTCCGTCTCCCTCTCTCCATCTCCCTCTCTCTCTCTCTCACACACACACTCTCCGTCTCCCCCCTCACACTTTCACACTCTCCGTCTCCCTCTCTCTCTCTCTCTCACACTCTCCCTTTCTCTCTCTCTCTCTCTCACACTC
>NW_027310985.1:0-38777 GCF_047496795.1 Chiloscyllium punctatum | reverse complement strand
TTGCTACCCTGAGTAAGTCCCTTATCTTCCAACCGCGAGTAAACTCTGTCCCTGAGAACCTTCTCCAGGAGTGTCATGCCGTCTAATGTCAGGCTGATGGCCTATCATAATCTGGATGATCCGTTTGCCTTGCAGCAGCGTTAGGTATTTGTTCAACCTTCTGGGGGAGAGGGGAGAAAAATCTCTGCCAAGTCACCTCCCTACGTATCCTGGGATCAATCCCATCAGGCCCTGGGGACGGAGCCATCCTTAACGCTCTTCAAGACCCTCAACCACACGCCGTTACCCTCTTGCTCGGAACATAGCTGTACGTCGTCCTAAATTCCGCCAACCGGTGGGTATTCCATGACCCTGTCTCTCTTGGTCCTCCTCCCTTTATATACCTGGAGGGTCCAGCCTGCATGCTGTTTGCTGAGCTGAGGATATCCTTGCAGCAGAGCAGGATCCCAGTAACACTCGGTCGTCTGTTTTCCTGCAGAACCGTGAGTTACAGATAATGCGGAAACTCAATCACCAGAACATCGTGAGACTGCGTTATTTCTTCTATTCCACCGGCGAGAAGGTAGGAGAGGCTGGGTCAGGGACACTGAGGGTCAAGGGTCAGGGGTCACTGTCACCTGGCAGGGTAAGGTCACTGAGGGACAGGGGGTCACTGTGACCTGGCAGGGGCAGGGGGTCACTGAGGGACAGGGTCACTGTGACCTGGCAGGGTAAGGTCACTTAGGGTCAGGGGGTCACTGTGACCTGGCAGGCTAAGGTCACTGAAGGTCAGGGGTCACTGTGACCTGGCAGGGTGAGGTCACTGAGGGATAGGGGTCACTGTGACCTGGCAGGGTAAGGTCATTGAGGGACAGGGGGAGGGGGTCGGAGGGTGAGTGTACGGAGGGGGGAGGGGAGGAGAGGAGTCGGAGGGTGAGTGTACGGAGGGGAGGGGTTCGGAGGGTGTTTGTACGGAGGGGGAGGGGGTCGGAGGGTGAGTGTATGGAGGGGGAGGGGAGGGGTCAGAGGGTGAGTGTACGGAGGGGGGAGGGGGGTCGGAGGGTGAGTGTACGGGGGGGAGGGGAGGGGTCAGAGGGTGAGTGTATGGAGGGGGGAGGGGAGGGGTCAGAGGGTGAGTGTATGGAGGGGGAGGGGTTTGGAGGGTGAGGGTAGAGTGGGGGGAGGGGTTGGAGGGTGAGTGTACGGAGGGGGAGGGGAGGGTGTCGGAGGGTGTTTGTACGGAGGGGGAGGGGAGGGGGTCGGAGGGTGAGTGTAGGGAGGGGGAGGGGAGGGTGTCGGAGGGGTGAGTGTACGGAGGGGGGAGGGTGTCGGAGGGTGAGTGTACGGAGGGGGGGAGGGGGGTCGGAGGGTGAGTGTACGGAGGGGGAGGGGGAGGGGTGTCGGAGGGTGAGTGTACGGAGGGGGGAGGGGAGGGGGGTCGGAGGGTGAGTGTACGGAGGGGGAGGGGGTCGGAGGGTGAGTACGGAGGGGGGAGGGGAGGGTGTCGGAGGGTGTTGTACGGAGGGGGAGGGGGACGGAGGGTGAGTGTACGGAGGGGGAGGGGAGGGGGACGGAGGGTGAGTGTACGGAGGGGGGAGGGGGGACGGAGGGTGAGTGTACGGAGGGGGGAGGGGAGGGGGTCGGAGGGTGAGTGTACGGAGGGGGGAGGGGGAGGGAGGGTGGAGTGTACGGAGGGGGGAGGGGGACGGAGGGTGAGTGTACGGAGGGGGGGAGGGGGACGGAGGGTGAGTGTACGGAGGGGGGAGGGGAGGGGGTCGGAGGGTGAGTGTACGGAGGGGGAGGGGGAGGGAGGGTGAGTGTACGGAGGGGGGAGGGGGACGGAGGGTGAGTGTACGGAGGGGGGAGGGGGACGGAGGGTGAGTGTACGGAGGGGGGAGGGGAGGGGGACGGAGGGTGAGTGTACGGAGGGGGGAGGGGGACGGAGGGTGAGTGTACGGAGGGGGAGGGGGAGGGAGGGTGAGTGTACGGAGGGGGAGGGGAGGGGGGACGGAGGGTGAGTGTACGGAGGGGGGAGGGGGACGGAGGGTGAGTGTACGGAGGGGGAGGGGAGGGGGACGGAGGGTGAGTGTACGGAGGGGGGAGGGGGACGGAGGGTGAGTGTACGGAGGGGGAGGGGAGGGGGACGGAGGGTGAGTGTACGGAGGGGGGAGGGGGACGGAGGGTGAGTGTACGGAGGGGGGAGGGGAGGGGGTCGGAGGGTGAGTGTAGGGAGGGGGGGAGGGGAGGGGGTCGGAGGGTGTGTGTACGGAGGGGGGAGGGGAGGGGGTCGGAGGGTGTGTGTACGGAGGGGGGAGGGGAGGGGGTCGGAGGGTGTTTGTACGGAGGGGGGAGGGGAGGGGGACGGAGGGTGTTTGTACGGAGGGGGGAGGGGGACGGAGGGTGAGTGTACGGAGGGGGGGAGGGGGACGGAGGGTGAGTGTACGGAGGGGGGAGGGGAGGGGGGTCGGAGGGTGAGTGTACGGAGGGGGGGAGGGGGTCGGAGGGGGGAGGGGAGGGGGTCGGAGGTCGGAGGGTGTTTGTACGGAGGGGGGGAGGGGAGGGGGTCGGAGGATGTTTGTACGGAGGGGGGGAGGGGGACGGGAGGGTGAGTGTACGGAGGGGGGAGGGGGTCGGAGGGTGAGTGTAGGGAGGGGGAGGGGAGGGTGTCGGAGGGTGTTTGTACGGAGGGGGAGGGGAGGGTGTCGGAAGGGTGTTTGTACGGAGGGGGGAGGGGAGGGTGTCGGAGGGTGTTTGTACGGAGGGGGAGGGGAGGGGGTCGGAGGGTGTTTGTACGGAGGGGGGAGGGGAGGGGGTCGGAGGGTGAGTGTACGGAGGGGGGAGGGGGGTCGGAGGGTGAGTGTAGGGAGGGGGGAGTGGAGGGGTCAGAGGGTGAGTGTACGGAGGGGGAGGGGAGGGGGTCGGAGGGTGTTTGTACGGAGGGGAGGGGTTCTTTGACAGGGAGTGGGAGTGAGGAGGGGACAGGTGTTGGTTCGCGTGGGGCCAGTGGGTGCTGGGTGAGGGGTCAGTGTCTTGTTCTCCGTACTGGGCTGGGGGCTGGGGGTGATGGACTCCCGGGGCTGGGGGCGATGGACCCTCGGGGCTGGGGGCTGGGGGCGATGGACCCTCGGGGCTGGGGGCGATGGACCCTCGGGGCTGGGGGCGATGGACCCTCGGGGCTGGGGGCGATGGACCCTCGGGGCTGGGGGCGATGGACCCTCGGGGGGGGGGGCTGGGGGGCGATGGACCCTCGGGGCTGGGGGCGATGGACCCTCGGGGCTGGGGGGCGATGGACCCTCGGGGCTGGGGGGCTGGGGGCGATGGACCCTCGGGGCTGGGGGGCGATGGACCCTCGGGGCTGGGGGCTGGGGGGCGATGGACCCTCGGGGCTGGGGGCGATGGACCCTCGGGGCTGGGGGGCGATGGACCCTCGGGGCTGGGGGGCGATGGACCCTCGGGGCTGGGGGCGATGGACCCTCGGGGCTGGGGGCGATGGACCCTCGGGGCTGGGGGCGATGGACCCTCGGGGCTGGGGGCGATGGACCCTCGGGGCTGGGGGCGATGGACCCTCGGGGCTGGGGGCGATTGGACCCTCGGGGCTGGGGGCGATGGACCCTCGGGGCTGGGGGCGATGGACCCTCGGGGCTGGGGGCGATGGACCCTCGGGGCTGGGGGGCGATGGACCCTCGGGGCTGGGGGCGATGGACCCTCGGGGCTGGGGGCGATGGACCCTCGGGGCTGGGGGTGGGCGATGGACCCTCGGGGCTGGGGGCGATGGACCCTCGGGGCTGGGGGCTGGGGGCGATGGAGCCTCTGGGCTGGGGGCTGGGGGCGATGGACCCTCGGGGCTGGGGGTTGGGGGCGATGGACCCTCGGGGCTGGGGGTTGGGGGCGATGGACCCTCGGGGCTGGGGTTGGGGGCGATGGACCCTCGGGGCTGGGGGTTGGGGGCGATGGACCCTCTGGGCTGGGGGCTGGGGGCGATGGACCCTCTGGGCTGGGGGCTGGGGGCTGGGGGTTGGGGGTGATGGACCCTCGGGGCTGGGGGTTGGGGGCGATGGACCCTCTGGTCTGGGGGTTGGGGGCGATGGACCCTCGGGGCTGGGGGTTGGGGCGATGGACCCTCGGGGCTGGGGGTTGGGGGCGATGGACCCTCGGGGCTGGGGGTTGGGGGCGATGGACCCTCGGGGCTGGGGGTTGGGGGCGATGGACCCTCGGGGCTGGGGTTGGGGGCGATGGACCCTCGGGGCTGGGGGTTGGGGGCGATGGACCCTCGGGGCTGGGGGTTGGGGGCGATGGACCCTCGGGGCTGTGGGGTCTGGGGGCGATGGACCCTCTGGGCTGGGGGCTGGGGGCGATGGACGCTCTGGGCTGGGGGTGATGGACCCTGGGGGCTGGGGGTGCACTCTCTGATAGGGTTAGGGTTACTGTAGATGTTTTTTGTGTCCAACAGAAAGATGAGGTTTACTTAAATCTGGTTCTAGACTACGTTCCAGAGACAGTTTATCGAGTTGCCCGACACTTCAGCAAGGCCAAGCAACAAATCCCCATGATTTACATCAAGGTGAGTGTTCACTCTCACTCAGCTTCGAGCGATGGACCACCCACTCTCCCTCAGCACTGACCCTCCGACAGTGTGGCACTCCCTCAGCACTGACCCTCCGACAGTGCCCACTCCCTCAGCACTGACCCTCCGACAGTGCGGCACTCCCTCAGCACTGACCCTCCGACTGTGCGTCACTCCCTCAGCACTGACCGTCCGACAGTGCCCCCTCCCTCAGCACTGACCCTCTGACAGTGCGGCACTCCCTCAGCACTGACCCTCCGACAGTGCCCACTCCCTCAGCACTGACCCTCCGACAGTGTGGCACTCCCTCAGCACTGGCCCTCCGACAGTGCGGCACTCCCTCAGCACTGGCCCTCCGACAGTGCGGCACTCCCTCAGCACTGACCCTCTGACAGTGCGGCACTCCCTCAGCACTGACCCTCCGACAGTGCCCACTCCCTCAACACTGACCCTCCGACAGTGCCCACTCCCTCAGCACTGACCCTCCGACAGTGCCCACTCCCTCAGCACTGACCCTCCGACAGTGCCCACTCCCTCAACACTGACCCTCCGACAGTGCAACATTCCTCAGCACTGACCCTCCGACAGGGCCCACTCCCTCAACACTGACCCTCCGACAGTGCAACACTCCCTCAGCACTGACCCTCTGACAGTGCCCACCCCCTCAACACTGACCCTCTGACAGTGCCCCCCCCTCAACACTGACCCTCTGACAGTGCCCACCCCCTCAACACTGACCCTCTGACAGTGCCCACCCCCCTCAACACTGACCCTCCGACAGTGCCCACTCCCTCAGCACTAACCCTCCGACAGTGCCCACTCCCTCAGCACTGACCCTCCACAGTGCGGCACTCCCTCAGCACTGACCCTCCGACAGTGCCCACTCCCTCAGCACTGACCCTCCAACAGTGCCCACTCCCTCAGCACTGACCCTCCCACAGTGCGGCACTCCCTCAGCACTGACCCTCCAACAGTGCCCACTCCCTCAGCACTGACCCTCCGACAGTGCGGCCCTCACTCAGCACTGACCCTCTGACAGTGCCCACTCCCTCAGCACTGACCCTCCGACAGTGCGGCCCTCCCCCAGCACTGACCCTCCGACAGTGCGGCACTCCCTCAGTGCGGCGCTCCCTCCCTTCAGCATCACACAGACAGTTTGATAAGGTTGCTGACTGGGTGCTGTTCCGAGGGTGTTCTGCTGGAGATGGCATGGGGAGGGGGGTGTAGGGGTGGGGGGGGGACAGCTGCTGTGGGAGAGTTTCTGCTGCGCGGTCACTGTGTACTGAAGAGCTCCTTGCTTTTTCAGGTGTATGTAGTGCAATCGTGGACCTGGTCTCGTGGTTTGTGCCAGGGTAGAATGGTGCAGGCTGTGGATCATCTGTCAGGGTACACTGCACGTGTTTCTCACTGCTTTGTTGCATGTACTATCCAGAATTTTAATTCTCCCCGCGAGAGGGCCGGCTGGAATTGTGTGTCTGACACCGCTCTCTCTCTCTCTCTTCTCTCTCTCTCCCCCCCCCCCCCCTCCCCTGCTCTCTTCTCCCCCCCCCTCCCCTGCTCTCTCTCCCCCCTCCCTTGCGCTCTCTCCCCCCCCTCCCCTGCTCTCTCTCCCCCCTCCCTTGCGCTCTCTCTCCCCCCCTCCCCTGCTCTCTCTCCCCCCTCCCTTGCGCTCTCTCCCCCCCCCCTCCCCTGCTCTCTCTCCCCCCCCCTCCCCTGCTCTCTCCCCCCCCCTCCCCTGCTCTCTCTCCCCCCTCCCTTGCGCTCTCTCTCCCCCCCTCCCCTGCTCTCTCTCCCCCCTCCCTTGCGCTCTCTCTCCCCCCCTCCCCTGCTCTCTCTCCCCCCCCCTCCCCTGCTCTCTCTCCCCCCCTCCCCTGCTCTCTCCCCCCCCCTCCCTTGCGCTCTCTCTCCCCCCCCTCCCTTGCGCTCTCTCTCCCCCCCCTCCCTTGCGCTCTCTCTCCCCCCCTCCCCTGTGCTCTCTCCCCCCCTCCCCTGTCTCTCTCTTTCCCCTCTCTCCCCCATGCTCTCTCTCTCTCTCTACCCCCCCCGTTCTCCCAGGTGTACATATACCAGTTATTCCGCAGTCCTTGCGTACATCCATTCCCAGGGGGTGTGCCATCGAGATATCAAACCTCAGAACCTGCTGGTGGACCCTGAGACAGCAGTGCTGAAGCTCTGTGACTTCGGCAGGTAGGTGTCTTCATGTGTCAGGGCTCACCTCCTGCCCGTTCAGGGGCAGGTCAGCCACTTGGGATAGAATCCTTCAGCCCAACAATTCCACACTGACCCTTTTGAAGAGTATCCCACCCAGACCTACTCCCTTCTGCTATTACCCAACATTTACCCCTGACTAATGCACCTAACCTACACATCCCTGAGCACTGTGGGTAATTTTCCCATGGCCAATCCCACCCTAACCTGCACATCCCTGAGCACTGTGGGTAATTTCCCATGGCCAATCCACCCTAACCTACACAACCCTGAACACTGTGGGTAATTTCCCATGGCCAATCCACCCTAACCTACACATCCCTGAGCACTGTGGGTAATTTCCCATGGCCAATCCACCCTAACCTACACATCCCTGAGCACTGTGGGAGGAAACGGAGTACCCGGAGGAAACCCACGCAGACACAGGGAGAACGTGCAAACTCCACACAGTCGGGAGTTGAACCTGGGTCCCTGGCGCTGTGAGGCAGCAGTGCTAACCACTGTGCCACCGTGCCGCCCACAAAGAGGTGTTGGATTTGATGGGGGGGAGTATTTGGGCTGGAAGGGGTTAGGGGGATTTGTTGCTGCTAGCTATGTGCAGAGCACTGATGGAGGGGCTGGGAGGGGATTTGGTTCACTGTCCAGGCTCACAGGGCAGACGCTGGGCTGCGAGACTTGGCACCGTGCCTCAGGTGGTTAAACAATGGATGAGCCGAGCCAGGCTGGGAATATCCTCCAGCATCCTACACACACACACGATCCTGGACAAACATGTCCGGCCTCGGTGGGGTTTGACCCGGGTGGATTTTGAGGGGGTGTTCAGGCGCAGTCGCTCAATGGGAGTGGGGGTGAGGAGGTGGGCCCGTGCCCCCCACACTCAGTCAGTCTGGGATATTTGCAGGCAGTGGGCAATACAGCGTCATGGAGTGAGGAGAGCTCTGAGGGTGGAAGGGGTTTGGAGGGGTGAGTGTGCAGGGAAAGCCATGGCTGGGTTCGGCTGGAGATGGGGGGGGGGTCTGTCCCACTCCACGCTCCTGTGTTGATAGGGAAGGGTCAGAATGGACCCAGGGACACCACTGAGAGGGTACATCAGGGGGTGGGGGAGATATCGAGACTGTGCCTCACCGAGGGGGGAGGGGGAGATACCGAGACTGTACCTCACCGAGGGGGTGGGGGCGATACCGAGTCTGTGCCTCACCGAGGGGGAGGAGGAGATAACGAGTCTGTGCCTCACCGAGGGGGAGGGGGAGATACCGAGTCTGTGCCTCACCGAGGGGAGGAGGAGATAACGAGTCTGTGCCTCACGAGGGGGAGGGGGAGATACCGAGTCTGTGCCTCACCGAGGGGGAGATACCGAGTCTGTGCCTCACCGAGGGGGAGAGGGGAGGGGGAGATACCGATCCTGTACCTCACCGAGGGGGAGGGGGAGATACCGAGTCTGTGCCTCACCGAGGGGGAGGGGGAGATACCGAGTCTGTGCCTCACCGAGGGGGAGGGGGAGATAACGAGTCTGTGCCTCACCGAGGGGGAGGGGGAGATACCGAGTCTGTGCCTCACCGAGGGGGTGGGGGAGATACCGAGACTGTGCCTCACTAAGGGGGAGGGGGAGATACCGAGTCTGTGCCTCACCGAGGGGGAGGGGGAGATACCGAGTCTGTGCCTCACCGAGGGGGAGGGGGAGATACCGAGTCTGTACCTCACCGAGGGGGAGGGGGAGATACCGAGTCTGTGCCTCACCGAGGGGGTGGGGCAGATACCGAGACTGTGCCTCACCGAGGGGGAGGGGGAGATACCGAGTCTGTGCCTCACCGAGGGGGAGGGGGAGATACCGAGTCTGTGCCTCACCGAGGGGGAGGGGGAGATACCGAGTCTGTGCCTCACCGAGGGGGAGGGGGAGATACCGAGTCTGTGCCTCACCGAGGGGGACGGGGAGATACCGAGTCTGTACCTCACCGAGGGGGAGATACCGAGTCTGTGCCTCACCGAGGGGGGAGATACCGAGTCTGTGCCTCACCGAGGGGGAGATACCGAGTCTGTGCCTCACCGAGGGGGAGGGGGAGATACCGAGTCTGTACCTCACCGAGGTGGAGATACCGAGTCTGTGCCTCACCGAGGGGGTGGGGGAGATACAGAGTCTGTACCTCACCGAGGGGGAGATACCGAGTCTGTGCCTCACCGAGGGGGAGGGGCGAGATACCGAGTCTGTACCTCACCGAGGGGGAGGGGGAGATACCGAGTCTGTACCTCACCGAGGTGGAGGGGAGATACCGAGTCTGTACCTCACCGAGGGGAGGGGAGGGGGAGATACCGAGTCTGTACCTCACCGAGGGGAGGGGGAGATACCAAGTTTGTACCTCACCAAGGGGCGAGGGGGAGATACCGAGTCTGTACCTCACCGAGGGGGAGATACCGAGTCTGTGCCTCACCGAGGGGGAGGGGGAGGAGGAGATACCGAGTCTGTACCTCACCGAGGGGGAGGGGGAGGGGGAGATACCGATCCTGTACCTCACCGAGGGGGAGGGGGAGATACCGAGTCTGTACCTCACCGAGGTGGAGGGGGAGATACCGAGTCTGTACCTCACCGAGGGGGAGGGGGAGGGGGAGATACCGAGTCTGTACTTCACCGAGGGGAGGGGGAGATACCGAGTCTGTACTTCACCGAGGGGGAGGGGGAGATACCGAGTCTGTGCCTCACCGAGGGGGAGGGGGAGATACCGAGTCTGTACCTCACCGAGGGGGAGGGGGAGATACCGAGTCTGTACCTCACCGAGGTGGAGGGGGAGATACCGAGTCTGTACCTCACCGAGGGGGAGGGGGAGGGGGAGATACCGAGTCTGTACTTCACCGAGGGGAGGGGGAGATACCGAGTCTGTACTTCACCGAGGGGAGGGGGAGATACCGAGTCTGTACCTCACCGAGGGGGAGGGGGAGATACCGAGTCTGTACCTCACCGAGGTGGAGGGGGAGATACCGAGTCTGTGCCTCACCGAGGGGGAGGGGGAGGGGGAGATACCGGGTCTGTACTTCACCGAGGGGGAGGGGGGAGGGGGAGGGGGAGATACCGAGTCTGTACCTCACCGAGGGGAGGGGGAGGGGGAGATACCGAGTCTGTGCCTTCACCGAGGGGGAGGGGGAGGGGGAGGGGGAGATACCGAGTCTGTACCTCACCGAGGGGAGGGGGAGGGGGAGATACCGGGTCTGTACTTCACCGAGGGGAGGGGGAGATGGGGAGATACCGAGTCTGTACCTCACCGAGGGGGAGGGGGAGATACCGAGTCTGTGCCTCACCGAGGGGGAGGGGGAGATACCGAGTCTGTACTTCACCGAGGGGAGGGGGAGTTGGAGATACCGAGTCTGTACTTCACCGAGGGGGAGGGGGAGGGGGAGATACCGATCCTGTACCTCACCGAGGTGGAGGGGGAGATACCGAGTCTGTACCTCACCGAGGGGGAGGGGGAGATACCGAGTCTGTGCCTCACCGAGGGGGAGGGGGAGATACCGAGTCTGTGCCTCACCGAGGGGGAGGGGGAGATACCGAGACTGTGCCTCACCGAGGGGGAGGGGGAGATACCGAGTCTGTGCCTCACCGAGGGGGAGGGGGAGATACGAGTCTGTGCCTCACCGAGGGGGAGGGGGAGATACCGAGTCTGTACTTCACCGAGGGGGAGGGGGAGATACCGAGACTGTGCCTCACCGAGGGGGGAGGGGGAGATACCGAGTCTGTACTTCACCGAGGGGGAGGGGGAGATACCGAGTCTGTACTTCACCGAGGGGGAGGGGGAGGGGGGAGATACCGGGTCTGTGCCTCACCGAGGGGGAGGGGGAGATACCGAGTCTGTACTTCACCGAGGGGAGGGGGAGATGGGGAGATACCAAGTTTGTACCTCACCAAGGGGGAGGGGAGATACCGAGTCTGTACCTCACCGAGGGGGAGATACCGAGTCTGTGCCTCACCGAGGGGGAGGGGGAGATACCGAGTCTGTGCCTCACCGAGGGGAGGGGGAGATACCGAGTCTGTGCCTCACCGAGGGGGAGGGGGAGATACCGAGTCTGTACCTCACCAAGGGGGAGATACCGAGTCTGTACCTCACCGAGGGGGAGATACCGAGTCTGTACCTCACCGAGGGGGAGGGGGAGATACCGAGTCTGTGCCTCACCGAGGGGGAGGGGGAGATACCGAGTCTGTGCCTCACCGAGGGGGCGGGGGAGATACCGAGTCTGTACTTCACCGAGGGGGCGGGGGAGATACCGAGTCTGTGCCTCACCGAGGGGGTGGGGGGGATGTTTGTCTCCTGTGTACATGCTGCCTTGTCTGTGTTGTCCTGAATCCACCGTGAGGACCCTGTTGGCCGTGTGTGTTTACTGGTCCTGGTTACTGGCGCTCCATTGATCGCTCCCCTGTGTGTCGGCCCACGGGGGGGGGGGGGGGCTCGTCAGTGCGGATCTCCCCTTGTTCCAGGGTGGGCATGTCTCACATTGCACACAACAGCCTGGCACTGAATGTGTTCCCCCTCGCCCAAGGCCTGAGGGTTGGCGCACAGGGACCGGTGTTGGTTGTCTCCCATGGATTTACCGGCCACGGGCTCTGAGCTGGAGAGTTGGGGCAGCATGACGGTGAAGGTCTCCATGCGGCCTGGCTGTGGGCCTGGCCTGCCCTGAGCCGAGCGGCAGAGGGGCACCGAAGGAGCTCTGAGTGCGCGGTGTCGCGGTCGGTAACCATCGCTCTGTTCGGATTGCAGTGCAAAGCAGCTGGTGAGGGGCGAGCCAATGTGTCATACATCTGCTCACGGTATTACCGAGCACCCGAGCTCATCTTCGGAGCGACAGACTACACCTCAAATATCGGTGAGTGCTCACGGACAGCGGGGCCAAGGAATACCAAGGAGAGAGAGAGAGAGAGAGTGAGCCCACTGCCCAGTCCAGAGAGAGAGAGAGAGTGAGAGAGGGCCCAGTGCCCAGTCCAGAGAGAGAGAGAGAGAGAGAGAGAGCCCGCTGCCCAGTCCAGAGAGAGAGAGAGCCCACTGCCCAGTCCAGAGAGAGAGAGAGAGCCCACGACCCAGTCCAGAGAGAGAGAGAGCGTACTGCCCAGTCCAGAGAGAGAGAGAGCCCACTGCCCAGTCCAGAGAGAGAGAGAGCCCACTGCCCAGTCCAGAGAGAGAGAGAGCCCACTGCCCAGTCCAGAGAGAGAGAGAGCCCACTGCCCAGTCCAGAGAGAGAGAGAGCCCACTGCCCAGTCCAGAGAGAGAGAGAGCCCACTGCCCAGTCCAGAGAGAGAGTGAGCCACTGCCCAGTCCAGAGAGAGAGAGAGAGAGAGAGAGAGCCCACTGCCCAGTCCAGAGAGAGAGAGCCCACTGCCCCAGTCCAGAGAGAGAGAGAGAGAGCCCACTGCCCAGTCCAGAGAAAGAGAGAGAGAGAGAGAGAGAGCCCACTGCCCAGTCCAGAGAGAGAGAGAGAGAGCCCACAGCCCAGTCCAGAGAGAGAGAGAGCGTACTGCCCAGTCCAGAGAGAGAGAGAGCCCACTGCCCAGTCCAGAGAGAGAGAGAGCCCACTGCCCAGTCCAGAGAGAGAGAGAGCCCACTGCCCAGTCCAGAGAGAGAGAGAGCCCACTGCCCAGTCCAGAGAGAGAGAGAGCCCACTGCCCAGTCCAGAGAGAGAGAGAGCCCACTGCCCAGTCCAGAGAGAGAGAGAGCCCACTGCCCAGTCCAGAGAGAGAGAGAGAGAGCCCCACTGCCCAGTCCAGAGAGAGAGAGAGAGAGCCCACTGCCCAGTCCAGAGAGAGAGAGAGAGAGAGAGAGAGCCCACTGCCCAGTCCAGAGAGAGAGAGAGAGAGAGAGAGAGCCCACTGCCCAGTCCAGAGAGAGAGAGAGAGCCCACTGCCCAGTCCAGAGAGAGAGAGAGCCCACTGCCCAGTCCAGAGAGAGAGAGAGCCCACTGCCCAGTCCAGAGAGAGAGAGAGCCCACTGCCCAGTCCAGAGAGAGAGAGAGCCCACTGCCCAGTCCAGAGAGAGAGAGAGCCCACTGCCCAGTCCAGAGAGAGAGAGAGCCACTGCCCAGTCCAGAGAGAGAGAGAGCCCCACTGCCCAGTCCAGAGAGAGAGAGAGCCCACTGCCCAGTCCAGAGAGAGAGAGAGAGAGCCCACTGCCCAGTCCAGAGAGAGAGAGAGAGAGCCCACTGCCCAGTCCAGAGAGAGAGGGAGCCCACTGCCCAGTCCAGAGAGAGAGAGAGCCCACTGCCCAGTCCAGAGAGAGAGAGAGCCCACTGCCCAGTCCAGAGAGAGAGAGAGCCCACTGCCCAGTCCAGAGAGAGAGAGAGCCCACTGCCCAGTCCAGAGAGAGAGAGAGCCCACTGCCCAGTCCAGAGAGAGAGAGAGCCCACTGCCAGTCCAGAGAGAGAGAGAGCCCACTGCCCAGTCCAGAGAGAGAGAGAGCCCACTGCCCAGTCCAGAGAGAGAGAGAGAGCCCACTGCCCAGTCCAGAGAGAGAGAGAGAGCCCACTGCCCAGTCCAGAGAGAGAGAGAGAGCCCACTGCCCAGTCCAGAGAGAGAGAGAGCCACTGCCCAGTCCAGAGAGAGAGAGAGAGCCCACCTGCCCAGTCCAGAGAGAGAGAGAGAGAGCCCACTGCCCAGTCCAGAGAGAGAGAGAGAGAGCCCCTCAGTCCAGAGAGAGAGCCCACCATCCAGAGAGAGAGAGAGAGAGCCCACTGCCCAGTCCAGAGAGAGAGAGAGAGCCCACTGCCCAGTCCAGAGAGAGAGAGAGAGAGAGCCCACTGCCCAGTCCAGAGAGAGAGAGAGAGAGAGCCACTGCCCAGTCCAGAGAGAGAGAGAGAGAGAGCCCACTGCCCAGTCCAGAGAGAGAGAGAGAGCCCACTGTCCAGTCCAGGGAGAGAGAGAGCCCACTGCCCAGTCCAGAGAGAGAGAGAGAGCCCACTGCCCAGTCCAGAGAGAGAAGTGAGCCGACTGCCGAGTCCAGAGAGAGAGAGAGAGGGCCCACTGCCCAGTCCAGAGAGAGAGAGAGAGAGCCCACTGCCCAGTCCAGAGAGAGAGAGAGAGAGCCCACTGCCCAGTCCAGAGAGAGAGAGAGAGAGAGCCCACTGCCCAGTCCAGAGAGAGAGAGAGAGAGCCCACTGCCCAGTCCAGAGAGAGAGAGAGAGAGAGAGAGAGCCCACTGCCCAGTCCAGAGAGAGAGAGAGAGCCCACTGCCCAGTCCAGGGAGAGAGAGAGAGCCCACTGCCCAGTCCAGAGAGAGAGAGAGAGCCCACTGCCCAGTCCAGAGAGAGAGTGAGCCGACTGCCGAGTCCAGAGAGAGAGAGAGAGGGCCCACTGCCCAGTCCAGAGAGAGAGAGAGAGAGAGAGAGAGTGAGAGCCCACTGCCCAGTCCAGAGAGAGAGAGAGTGAGAGCCCACTGCCCAGTCCAGAGAGAGAGAGAGAGCCCACTGCCCAGTCCAGAGAGAGAGAGAGAGCCCACTGCCCGGTCCAGAGAGAGAGAGAGCCCACTGCCCGGTCCAGAGAGAGAGAGAGCCCACTGCCCAGTCCAGAGAGAGAGAGAGAGAGAGAGCCCACTGCCCAGTCCAGAGAGGGAGAGAGAGAGCCCACTGCCCAGTCCAGAGAGAGAGAGAGCCCACTGCCAGGTCCAGAGAGAGAGAGAGAGAGAGCCCACTGCCCAGTCCAGAGAGAGAGAGAGAGAGCCCACTGCCCAGTCCAGAGAGAGAGAGAGCCCACTGCCCAGTCCAGAGAGAGAGAGAGAGGAGAGCCCACTGCCCAGTCCAGAGAGAGAGAGAGCCCACTGCCCAGTCCAGAGAAAGAGAGAGAGCCCACTGCCCAGTCCAGAGAGAGAGAGAGAGCCCACTGCCCAGTCCAGAGAGAGAGAGAGCCCACTGCCCAGTCCAGAGAGAGAGAGAGCCCACTGCCCAGTCCAGAGAGAGAGAGAGAGCCCACTGCCCAGTCCAGAGAGAGAGAGAGAGAGCCCACTGCCCAGTCCAGAGAGAGAGGGAGCCCACTGCCCAGTCCAGAGAGAGAGAGAGCCCACTGCCCAGTCCAGAGAGAGAGAGAGCCCACTGCCCAGTCCAGAGAGAGAGAGAGCCCACTGCCCAGTCCAGAGAGAGAGAGAGCCCACTGCCCAGTCCAGAGAGAGAGAGAGCCCACTGCCCAGTCCGAGAGAGAGAGAGGAGAGCCCACTGCCCAGTCCAGAGAGAGAGAGAGAGCCCACTGCCCAGTCCAGAGAGAGAGAGAGAGCCCACTGCCCAGTCCAGAGAGAGAGAGCCCACTGCCCAGTCCAGAGAGAGAGAGAGAGCCCACTGCCCAGTCCAGAGAGAGAGAGAGCCCGACTGCCCAGTCCAGAGAGAGAGAGAGCCACTGCCCAGTCCAGAGAGAGAGAGAGAGCCCACTGCCCAGTCCAGAGAGAGAGAGAGAGAGCCCACTGCCCAGTCCAGAGAGAGAGAGAGAGAGAGCCCACTGCCCAGTCCAGAGAGAGAGAGAGAGAGAGCCCACTGTCCAGTCCAGGGAGAGAGAGAGAGAAGGCCCACTGCCCAGTCCAGAGAGAGAGAGAGAGCCCACTGCCCAGTCCAGAGAGAGAGTGAGCCGACTGCCGAGTCCAGAGAGAGAGAGAGAGGGCCCACTGCCCCAGTCCAGAGAGAGAGAGAGAGAGAGAGCCCACTGCCCAGTCCAGAGAGAGAGAGAGTCGAGAGAGAGAGTGAGAGCCCACTGCCCAGTCCAGAGAGAGAGAGTGAGAGCCCACTGCCAGAGAGAGCCCACTGCCCAGTCCAGAGAGAGAGAGAGAGCCCACTGCCCGGTCCAGAGAGAGAGAGAGCCCACTGCCCGGTCCAGAGAGAGAGAGAGCCCACTGCCCAGTCCAGAGAGAGAGAGAGAGAGAGCCCACTGCCCAGTCCAGAGAGGGAGAGAGAGAGCCCACTGCCCAGTCCAGAGAGAGAGAGAGCCCACTGCCCAGTCCAGAGAGAGAGAGAGAGAGAGCCCACTGCCCAGTCCAGAGAGAGAGAGAGAGAGAGCCCACTGCCCAGTCCAGAGAGAGAGAGAGAGAGCCCACTGCCCAGTCCAGAGAGAGAGAGAGCCCACTGCCCAGTCCAGAGAGAGAGAGAGAGAGAGCCCACTGCCCAGTCCAGAGAGAGAGAGAGCCCACTGCCCAGTCCAGAGAAAGAGAGAGAGCCCACTGCCCAGTCCAGAGAGAGAGAGAGAGAGAGAGTGAGCCCACTGCCCAGTCCAGAGAGAGAGAGAGAGAGAGAGCCCACTGCCCAGTCCAGAGAGAGAGAGAGAGAGCCCACTGCCCAGTCCAGAGAGAGAGAGAGCCCACTGCCCAGTCCAGAGAGAGAGAGAGAGAGAGCCCACTGCCCAGTCCAGAGAGAGAGAGAGCCCACTGCCCAGTCCAGAGAAAGAGAGAGAGCCCACTGCCCAGTCCAGAGAGAGAGAGAGAGAGAGAGTGAGCCCACTGCCCAGTCCAGAGAGAGAGAGAGAGAGAGAGCCCACTGCCCAGTCCAGAGAGAGAGAGAGAGGGCCCACTGCCCAGTCAAGAGAGAGAGAGAGAGAGAGAGCCCACTGCCCAGTCCAGAGAGAGAGAGAGAGAGAGAGAGCCCACTGCCCAGTCCAGAGAGAGAGAGAGAGAGCCCACTGCCCAGTCCAGAGAGAGAGAGAGCCCACTGCCCGGTCCAGAGAGAGAGAGCCCACTGCCCAGTCCAGAGAGAGAGAGAGAGAGCCCACTGTCCAGTCCAGGGAGAGAGAGAGAGAGAGAGAGAGAGCCCACTGCCCAGTCCAGAGAGAGAGAGAGAGCCCACTGCCCAGTCCAGAGAGAGAGTGAGCCCACTGCCGAGTCCAGAGAGAGAGAGAGAGGGCCCACTGCCCAGTCCAGAGAGAGAGAGAGAGAGAGAGCCCACTGCCCAGTCCAGAGAGAGAGAGAGAGAGAGAGAGAGAGCCCACTGCCCAGTCCAGAGAGAGAGAGAGAGAGAGAGCCCACTGCCCAGTCCAGAGAGAGAGAGAGAGCCCACTGCCCAGTCCAGAGAGAGAGAGAGAGCCCACTGCCCAGTCCAGAGAGAGAGAGAGAGCCCACTGCCCAGTCCAGAGAGAGAGAGAGAGCCCACTGCCCAGTCCAGAGAGAGAGAGAGAGCCCACTGCCCAGTCCAGAGAGAGAGAGAGAGCCCACTGCCCAGTCCAGAGAGAGAGAGAGAGCCCACTGCCCAGTCCAGAGAGAGAGAGAGAGCCCACTGCCCAGTCCAGAGAGAGAGAGAGCCCACTGCCCAGTCCAGAGAGAGAGAGAGAGCCCACTGCCCGGTCCAGAGAGAGAGAGAGAGAGAGCCCACTGCCCAGTCCAGAGAGAGAGAGAGAGAGCCCACTGCCCAGTCCAGAGAGAGAGAGAGCCCACTGCCCAGTCCAGAGAGAGAGAGAGAGAGAGCCCACTGCCCAGTCCAGAGAGAGAGAGAGCCCACTGCCCAATCCAGAGAGAGAGAGAGAGAGAGCCCACTGCCCAGTCCAGAGAGAGAGAGAGAGCGAGAGAGAGAGCCCACTGCCCAGTCCACTGAGAGAGAGAGAGAGAGAGACGACTGCCCAGTCCAGAGAGAGAGAGAGACAGAGAGAGATGACTGCACAGTCCTGAGAGAGAGAGAGGGAGCCCACTGCCCAGTCCAGAGAGAGAGAGGGAGAGAGAGCCCACTGCCCAGTCCAGAGAGAGAGAGAGCGAGAGAGAGAGCCTACTGCCCAGTCCACCGAGAGAGAGCGAGAGAGAGAGCCCACTGCCCAGTCCACAGAGAGAGAGAGAGAGAGAGCCCACTGCCCAGTCCACAGAGAGAGAGAGGGAGAGCCCACTGCCCAGTCCAGAGAGAGAGAGAGAGCCCACTGCCCAGTCCAGAGAGAGAGAGAGAGAGCCCACTGCCCAGTCCAGAGAGAGAGAGAGAGAGAGCCCACTGCCCAGTCCAGAGAGAGAGAGAGCCCACTGCCCAGTCCAGAGGGAGAGAGAGAGAGAGAGAGAGAGTGAGCCCACTGCCCAGTCCAGAGAGAGAGTGAGCCCACTGCCCAGTCCAGAGAGAGAGAGAGAGCCCACTGCCCAGTCCAGAGAGAGAGAGAGAGAGCCCACTGCCCAGTCCAGAGAGAGAGAGAGAGAGAGAGAGCCCACTGCCCAGTCCAGAGAGAGAGAGAGAGAGCCCACTGCCCAGTCCAGAGAGAGAGAGAGAGAGCCCACTGCCCAGTCCAGAGAGAGAGAGAGAGCCCACTGCCCAGTCCAGAGAGAGAGAGAGAGCCCACTGCCCAGTCCAGAGAGAGAGAGAGCCCACTGCCCAGTCCAGAGAGAGAGAGAGCCCACTGCCCAGTCCAGAGAGAGAGAGAGCCCACTGCCCAGTCCAGAGAGAGAGAGAGCCCACTGCCCAGTCCAGAGAGAGAGAGAGAGAGAGAGCCCACTGCCCAGTCCAGAGAGAGAGAGAGAGAGAGAGAGAGCCCACTGCCCAGTCCACAGAGAGAGAGAGAGAGAGAGCCCACTGCCCAGTCCAGAGAGAGAGAGAGCCCACTGCCCAGTCCAGAGAGAGAGAGAGAGCCCACTGCCCAGTCCAGAGAGAGAGAGCCCACTGCCCAGTCCAGAGAGAGAGAGAGAGAGCGAGAGAGAGAGAGAGCCCACTGCCCAGTCCAGAGAGAGAGAGAGCCCACTGCCCAGTCCAGAGAGAGAGAGAGAGAGAGAGACGACTGCCCAGTCCAGAGAGAGAGAGAGACAGAGAGAGATGACTGCACAGTCCTGAGAGAGAGAGAGGGAGCCCACTGCCCAGTCCAGAGAGAGAGAGGGAGAGAGAGCCCACTGCCCAGTCCAGAGAGAGAGAGAGCGAGAGAGAGAGCCTACTGCCCAGTCCACCGAGAGAGAGCGAGAGAGAGAGCCCACTGCCCAGTCCACAGAGAGAGAGAGAGAGAGAGCCCACTGCCCAGTCCACAGAGAGAGAGAGGGAGAGCCCACTGCCCAGTCCAGAGAGAGAGAGAGAGCCCACTGCCCAGTCCAGAGAGAGAGAGAGAGAGCCCACTGCCCAGTCCAGAGAGAGAGAGAGAGAGAGAGAGCCCACTGCCCAGTCCAGAGAGAGAGAGAGAGAGAGAGAGCCCACTGCCCAGTCCAGAGAGAGAGAGAGAGAGAGAGCCCACTGCCCAGTCCAGAGGGAGAGAGAGAGAGAGAGACCACTGCCCAGTCCAGAGAGAGAGTGAGCCCACTGCCCAGTCCAGAGAGAGAGAGAGCCCACTGCCCAGTCCAGAGAGAGAGAGAGAGAGAGAGAGCCCACTGCCCAGTCCAGAGAGAGAGAGCCCACTGCCCAGTCCAGAGAGAGAGAGAGAGAGAGCCCACTGCCCAGTCCACAGAGAGAGAGAGAGAGAGCCCACTGCCCAGTCCAGAGAGAGAGAGAGCCCACTGCCCAGTCCAGAGAGAGAGAGAGAGCCCACTGCCCAGTCCAGAGAGAGAGAGCCCACTGCCCAGTCCAGAGAGAGAGAGAGCCCACTGCCCAGTCCAGAGAGAGAGAGAGCCCACTGCCCAGTCCAGAGAGAGAGAGAGAGAGAGCCCACTGCCCAGTCCAGAGAGAGAGAGAGAGAGCCCACTGCCCAGTCCAGAGAGAGAGAGAGAGAGAGCTCACTGCCCAGTCCAGAGAGAGAGAGAGAGAGCTCACTGCCCAGTCCAGAGAGAGAGAGAGAGAGAGCTCACTGCCCAGTCCAGAGAGAGAGAGAGAGAGAGCTCACTGCCCAGTCCAGAGAGAGAGAGAGAGAGAGCCCACTGCCCAGTCCAGAGAGAGAGAGAGAGAGAGCCCACTGCACAGTCCAGAGAGAGAGAGAGAGAGCCCACTGCCCAGTCCAGAGAGAGAGAGAGAGTGCCCACTGCCCAGTCCAGAGAGAGAGAGAGAGAGCCCACTGCCCAGTCCAGAGAGAGAGAGAGAGAGAGAGCCCACTGCCCAGTCCAGAGAGAGAGAGAGAGCCCACTGCCCAGTCCAGAGAGAGAGAGAGAGAGAGAGAGCCCACTGCCCAGTCCAGAGAGAGAGAGAGAGAGCCCACTGCCCAGTCCAGAGAGGGAGAGAGAGAGCCCACTGCCCAGTCCAGAGAGAGAGAGAGCCCACTGCCCAGTCCAGAGCGAGAGAGAGA
Source organism: Chiloscyllium punctatum (assembly GCF_047496795.1). Classification (NCBI taxonomy): domain Eukaryota; kingdom Metazoa; phylum Chordata; class Chondrichthyes; order Orectolobiformes; family Hemiscylliidae; genus Chiloscyllium; species Chiloscyllium punctatum. The sequence goes on along the minus strand of NW_027310985.1, from coordinate 18,936 downwards.
GCCCACTGCCCAGTCCAGAGCGAGAGAGAGAGCCCACTGCCCAGTCCAGAGCGAGAGAGAGAGCCCACTGCCCAGTCCAGAGCGAGAGAGAGAGCCCACTGCCCAGTCCAGAGCGAGAGAGAGAGCCCACTGCCCAGTCCAGAGCGAGAGAGAGAGCCCACTGCCCAGTCCAGAGCGAGAGAGAGAGCCCACTGCCCAGTCCAGAGCGAGAGAGAGAGAGCCCACTGCCCAGTCCAGAGAGAGAGAGAGAGAGAGAGAGAGCCCACTGCCCAGTCCACAGAGAGAGAGAGAGAGAGAGCCCACTGCCCAGTCCAGAGAGAGAGAGAGCCCACTGCCCAGTCCAGAGAGAGAGAGAGAGAGCCCACTGCCCAGTCCAGAGAGAGAGAGCCCACTGCCCAGTCCAGAGAGAGCGAGCGAGAGAGAGAGAGAGCCCACTGCCCAGTCCAGAGAGAGAGAGAGCCCACTGCCCAGTCCAGAGAGAGAGAGAGAGAGCCCACTGCCCAGTCCAGAGAGAGAGAGCCCACTGCCCAGTCCAGAGAGAGAGAGAGAGAGCCCACTGCCCAGTCCAGAGAGAGAGAGAGCTCACTGCCCATTCCAGAGAGAGAGAGAGCTCACTGCCCAGTCCAGAGAGAGAGAGAGAGAGAGCTCACTGCCCAGTCCAGAGAGAGAGAGAGAGAGAGCCCACTGCCCAGTCCAGAGAGAGAGAGAGAGAGCCCACTGCCCAGTCCAGAGAGAGAGAGAGAGAGCCCACTGCCCAGTCCAGAGAGAGAGAGAGAGAGCCCACTGCCCAGTCCAGAGAGAGAGAGAGAGAGCCCACTGCCCAGTCCAGAGAGAGAGAGAGAGAGAGCCCACTGCCCAGTCCAGAGAGAGAGAGAGAGCCCACTGCCCAGTCCAGAGAGAGAGAGAGAGAGCCCACTGCCCAGTCCAGAGAGAGAGAGAGAGAGAGAGCCCACTGCCCAGTCCAGAGAGGGAGAGAGAGAGCCCACTGCCCAGTCCAGAGAGAGAGAGAGCCCACTGCCCAGTCCAGAGCGAGAGAGAGAGCCCACTGCCCAGTCCAGAGCGAGAGAGAGAGCCCACTGCCCAGTCCAGAGCGAGAGAGAGAGCCCACTGCCCAGTCCAGAGCGAGAGAGAGAGCCCACTGCCCAGTCCAGAGCGAGAGAGAGAGCCCACTGCCCAGTCCAGAGCGAGAGAGAGAGCCCACTGCCCAGTCCAGAGCGAGAGAGAGAGCCCACTGCCCAGTCCAGAGCGAGAGAGAGAGCCCACTGCCCAGTCCAGAGCGAGAGAGAGAGCCCACTGCCCAGTCCAGAGCGAGAGAGAGAGCCCACTGCCCAGTCCAGAGCGAGAGAGAGAGCCCACTGCCCAGTCCAGAGCGAGAGAGAGAGAGAGCCCACTGCCCAGTCCAGAGCGAGAGAGAGAGCCCACTGCCCAGTCCAGAGCGAGAGAGAGAGCCCACTGCCCAGTCCAGAGCGAGAGAGAGAGCCCACTGCCCAGTCCAGAGCGAGAGAGAGAGCCCACTGCCCAGTCCAGAGAGAGAGAGAGCCCACTGCCCAGTCCAGAGAGAGAGAGAGAGAGAGCCCACTGCCCAGTCCAGAGAGAGAGAGAGAGAGAGCCCACTGCCCAGTCCACAGAGAGAGAGAGAGAGAGAGCCCACTGCCCAGTCCAGAGAGAGAGAGAGCCCACTGCCCAGTCCAGAGAGAGAGAGAGAGAGAGAGCCCACTGCCCAGTCCAGAGAGAGAGAGCCCACTGCCCAGTCCAGAGAGAGAGCGAGAGAGAGAGAGAGCCCACTGCCCAGTCCAGAGAGAGAGAGAGCCCACTGCCCAGTCCAGAGAGAGAGAGAGAGAGAGAGAGACGACTGCCCAGTCCAGAGAGAGAGAGAGACAGAGAGAGATGACTGCACAGTCCTGAGAGAGGGAGAGAGAGCCCACTGCCCAGTCCAGAGAGAGAGAGAGCGAGAGAGAGAGCCTACTGCCCAGTACACCGAGAGAGAGCGAGAGAGAGAGCCCACTGCCCAGTCCACAGAGAGAGAGAGAGAGAGAGCCCACTGCCCAGTCCACAGAGAGAGAGAGGGAGAGCCCACTGCCCAGTCCAGAGAGAGAGAGAGAGCCCACTGCCCAGTCCAGAGAGAGAGAGAGAGAGCCCACTGCCCAGTCCAGAGAGAGAGAGAGAGAGAGCCCACTGCCCAGTCCAGAGAGAGAGAGAGAGAGCCCACTGCCCAGTCCAGAGGGAGAGAGAGAGAGAGAGAGAGAGAGAGACCACTGCCCAGTCCAGAGAGAGAGTGAGCCCACTGCCCAGTCCAGAGAGAGAGAGAGAGAGCCCACTGCCCAGTCCAGAGAGAGAGAGAGAGAGCCCACTGCCCAGTCCAGAGAGAGAGAGAGAGAGAGAGCCCACTGCCCAGTCCAGAGAGAGAGAGAGAGAGCCCACTGCCCAGTCCAGAGAGAGAGAGAGAGCCCACTGCCCAGTCCAGAGAGAGAGAGAGAGAGCCCACTGCCCAGTCCAGAGAGAGAGAGAGCCCACTGCCCAGTCCAGAGAGAGAGAGAGCCCACTGCCCAGTCCAGAGAGAGAGAGAGAGAGAGAGAGCCCACTGCCCAGTCCAGAGAGAGAGAGAGAGCCCACTGCCCAGTCCAGAGAGAGAGAGAGAGAGAGCCCACTGCCCAGTCCACAGAGAGAGAGAGAGAGAGCCCACTGCCCAGTACAGAGAGAGAGAGAGCCCACTGCCCAGTCCAGAGAGAGAGAGAGAGCCCACTGCCCAGTCCAGAGAGAGCGAGCGAGAGAGAGAGAGAGCCCACTGCCCAGTCCAGAGAGAGAGAGAGAGAGCCCACTGCCCAGTCCAGAGAGAGAGAGAGAGAGCCCACTGCCCAGTCCAGAGAGAGAGAGCCCACTGCCCAGTCCAGAGAGAGAGAGAGAGAGAGCCCACTGCCCAGTCCAGAGAGAGAGAGAGAGCCCACTGCCCAGTCCAGAGAGAGAGAGAGAGAGAGAGAGCTCACTGCCCAGTCCAGACAGAGAGAGAGAGAGAGCTCACTGCCCAGTCCAGAGAGAGAGAGAGAGAGAGCTCACTGCCCAGTCCAGAGAGAGAGAGAGAGAGAGAGCCCACTGCCCAGTCCAGAGAGAGAGAGAGAGAGAGCCCACTGCCCAGTCCAGAGAGAGAGAGAGAGAGCCCACTGCCCAGTCCAGAGAGAGAGAGAGAGAGCCCACTGCCCAGTCCAGAGAGAGAGAGAGAGAGAGAGAGAGCCCACTGCCCAGTCCAGAGAGAGAGAGAGAGAGAGCCCACTGCCCAGTCCAGAGAGAGAGAGAGAGCCCACTGCCCAGTCCAGAGAGAGAGAGAGAGAGAGAGAGCCCACTGCCCAGTCCAGAGAGAGAGCGAGAGAGAGAGCCCCCTGCCCAGTCCAGAGAGGGAGAGAGAGAGCCCACTGCCCAGTCCAGAGAGAGAGAGAGCCCACTGCCCAGTCCAGAGCGAGAGAGAGAGCCCACTGCCCAGTCCAGAGCGAGAGAGAGAGCCCACTGCCCAGTCCAGAGCGAGAGAGAGAGCCCACTGCCCAGTCCAGAGCGAGAGAGAGAGCCCACTGCCCAGTCCAGAGCGAGAGAGAGAGCCCACTGCCCAGTCCAGAGCGAGAGAGAGAGCCCACTGCCCAGTCCAGAGCGAGAGAGAGAGCCCACTGCCCAGTCCAGAGCGAGAGAGAGAGCCCACTGCCCAGTCCAGAGCGAGAGAGAGAGCCCACTGCCCAGTCCAGAGCGAGAGAGAGAGCCCACTGCCCAGTCCAGAGCGAGAGAGAGAGCCCACTGCCCAGTCCAGAGCGAGAGAGAGAGCCCACTGCCCAGTCCAGAGCGAGAGAGAGAGCCCACTGCCCAGTCCAGAGCGAGAGAGAGAGCCCACTGCCCAGTCCAGAGCGAGAGAGAGAGCCCACTGCCCAGTCCAGAGCGAGAGAGAGAGCCCACTGCCCAGTCCAGAGCGAGAGAGAGAGCCCACTGCCCAGTCCAGAGCGAGAGAGAGAGCCCACTGCCCAGTCCAGAGCGAGAGAGAGAGCCCACTGCCCAGTCCAGAGCGAGAGAGAGAGCCCACTGCCCAGTCCAGAGCGAGAGAGAGAGCCCACTGCCCAGTCCAGAGCGAGAGAGAGAGCCCACTGCCCAGTCCAGAGCGAGAGAGAGAGCCCACTGCCCAGTCCAGAGCGAGAGAGAGAGCCCACTGCCCAGTCCAGAGCGAGAGAGAGAGCCCACTGCCCAGTCCAGAGCGAGAGAGAGAGCCCACTGCCCAGTCCAGAGCGAGAGAGAGAGCCCACTGCCCAGTCCAGAGCGAGAGAGAGAGCCCACTGCCCAGTCCAGAGCGAGAGAGAGAGCCCACTGCCCAGTCCAGAGCGAGAGAGAGAGCCCACTGCCCAGTCCAGAGCGAGAGAGAGAGCCCACTGCCCAGTCCAGAGCGAGAGAGAGAGCCCACTGCCCAGTCCAGAGCGAGAGAGAGAGCCCACTGCCCAGTCCAGAGCGAGAGAGAGAGCCCACTGCCCAGTCCAGAGCGAGAGAGAGAGCCCACTGCCCAGTCCAGAGCGAGAGAGAGAGCCCACTGCCCAGTCCAGAGCGAGAGAGAGAGCCCACTGCCCAGTCCAGAGCGAGAGAGAGAGCCCACTGCCCAGTCCAGAGCGAGAGAGAGAGCCCACTGCCCAGTCCAGAGCGAGAGAGAGAGCCCACTGCCCAGTCCAGAGCGAGAGAGAGAGCCCACTGCCCAGTCCAGAGCGAGAGAGAGAGCCCACTGCCCAGTCCAGAGCGAGAGAGAGAGCCCACTGCCCAGTCCAGAGCGAGAGAGAGAGCCCACTGCCCAGTCCAGAGCGAGAGAGAGAGCCCACTGCCCAGTCCAGAGCGAGAGAGAGAGCCCACTGCCCAGTCCAGAGCGAGAGAGAGAGCCCACTGCCCAGTCCAGAGCGAGAGAGAGAGCCCACTGCCCAGTCCAGAGCGAGAGAGAGAGCCCACTGCCCAGTCCAGAGCGAGAGAGAGAGCCCACTGCCCAGTCCAGAGCGAGAGAGAGAGCCCACTGCCCAGTCCAGAGCGAGAGAGAGAGCCCACTGCCCAGTCCAGAGCGAGAGAGAGAGCCCACTGCCCAGTCCAGAGCGAGAGAGAGAGCCCACTGCCCAGTCCAGAGCGAGAGAGAGAGCCCACTGCCCAGTCCAGAGCGAGAGAGAGAGCCCACTGCCCAGTCCAGAGCGAGAGAGAGAGCCCACTGCCCAGTCCAGAGCGAGAGAGAGAGCCCACTGCCCAGTCCAGAGCGAGAGAGAGAGCCCACTGCCCAGTCCAGAGCGAGAGAGAGAGCCCACTGCCCAGTCCAGAGCGAGAGAGAGAGCCCACTGCCCAGTCCAGAGCGAGAGAGAGAGCCCACTGCCCAGTCCAGAGCGAGAGAGAGAGCCCACTGCCCAGTCCAGAGCGAGAGAGAGAGCCCACTGCCCAGTCCAGAGCGAGAGAGAGAGCCCACTGCCCAGTCCAGAGCGAGAGAGAGAGCCCACTGCCCAGTCCAGAGCGAGAGAGAGAGCCCACTGCCCAGTCCAGAGCGAGAGAGAGAGCCCACTGCCCAGTCCAGAGCGAGAGAGAGAGCCCACTGCCCAGTCCAGAGCGAGAGAGAGAGCCCACTGCCCAGTCCAGAGCGAGAGAGAGAGCCCACTGCCCAGTCCAGAGCGAGAGAGAGAGCCCACTGCCCAGTCCAGAGCGAGAGAGAGAGCCCACTGCCCAGTCCAGAGCGAGAGAGAGAGAGCCCACTGCCCAGTCCAGAGCGAGAGAGAGAGCCCACTGCCCAGTCCAGAGCGAGAGAGAGAGCCCACTGCCCAGTCCAGAGAGAGAGAGAGAGAGAGAGCCCACTGCCCAGTCCAGAGAGAGAGAGCGAGAGAGGGAGCCCACTGCCCAGTCCAGAGAGAGAGAGAGCCCACTGCCCAGTCCACAGAGAGAGAGAGAGAGAGAGACGACTGCCCAGTCCAGACAGAGAGAGATGATTGCACAGTCCTGAGAGAGAGCGAGGGAGCCCACTGCCCAGTCCAGAGAGAGGGAGAGAGAGCCCACTGCCCAGTCCAGAGAGAGAGAGCGAGAGAGAGAGCCCACTGCCCAGTCCAGTGAGAGAGAGAGAGCGAGAGAGAGAGCCCACTGCCCAGTCCAGAGAGAGAGCGAGAGAGAGAGCCTACTGCCCAGTCCACAGAGAGAGAGCGAGAGAGAGCCCACTGCCCAGTCCACAGAGAGAGAGAGAGAGAGCCCACTGCCCAGTCCAGAGAGAGAGAGAGAGGGAGAGCTCACTGCCCAGTCCAGAGAGAGAGAGAGAGCCCACTGCCCAGTCCAGAGAGAGAGAGAGAGAGAGAGCCCACTGCCCAGTCCAGAGAGAGAGAGAGAGAGAGCCCACTGCCCAGTCCAGAGAGAGAGAGAGCGAGAGAGAGAGCCTACTGCCCAGTCCACAGAGAGAGAGCGAGAGAGAGAGCCCACTGCCCAGTCCACAGAGAGAGAGAGAGAGAGAGCCCACTGCCCAGTCCACAGAGAGAGAGAGGGAGAGCCCACTGCCCAGTCCAGAGAGAGAGAGAGAGCCCACTGCCCAGTCCAGAGAGAGAGAGAGAGAGAGAGCCCACTGCCCAGTCCAGAGAGAGAGAGAGGGAGAGAGAGCCCACTGCCCAGTCCAGAGAGAGAGAGAGGGAGAGAGAGCCCACTGCCCAGTCCAGAGAGAGAGAGCCCACTGCCCAGTCCAGAGAGAGAGAGAGAGCGAGAGAGAGAGCCCACTGCCCAGTCCAGAGAGAGAGAGCGAGAGAGAGAGCCCACTGCCCAGTCCAGAGAGAGAGAGAGAGCGAGCGAGAGAGCCCACTGCCCAGTCCAGAGAGAGAGAGAGCCCACTGCCCAGTCCACAGAGAGAGAGAGAGAGAGAGCTCACTGCCCAGTCCAGAGAGAGAGAGAGAGAGCCCACTGCCCAGTCCAGAGAGAGAGAGAGAGAGAGGGCCCACTGCCCAGTCCAGAGAGAGAGAGAGAGAGAGCTCACTGCCCAGTCAAGAGAGAGAGAGAGAGAGAGAGAGCCCACTGCCCAGTCCAGAGAGAGAGAGAGAGAGAGCCCACTGCCCAGTCCAGAGAGAGAGAGAGAGAGAGAGAGAGAGAGCCCACTGCCCAGTCCAGAGAGAGAGAGAGAGAGAGAGCCCACTGCCCAGTCCAGAAAGAGAGAGAGAGAGAGAGAGAGCCCACTGCCCAGTCCAGAGAGAGAGAGCCCACTGCCCAGTCCAGAGAGAGAGAGAGAGAGCCTACTGCCCAGTCCAGAGAGAGAGAGAGAGAGAGCCCACTGCCCAGTCCAGAGAGAGAGAGCCCGCTGCCCAGTCCAGAGAGAGAGAGAGAGAGAGAGAGAGAGAGCCCACTGCCCAGTCCAGAGAGAGAGAGGGAGCCCACTGCCCAGTCCAGAGAGAGAGAGAGAGAGAGCCCACTGCCCAGTCCAGAGAGAGAGAGCCCACTGCCCAGTCCAGAGAGAGAGAGAGAGAGAGAGAGCCCACTGCCCAGTCCAGAGAGAGAGAGAGAGCTCACTGCCCAGTCCAGAGAGAGAGAGAGAGAGAGCCCACTGCCCAGTCCAGAGAGAGAGAGAGAGAGAGAGAGAGAGAGAGCCCACTGCCCAGTCCAGAGAGAGAGAGAGAGAGCCCACTGCCCAGTCCAGAGAGAGAGAGAGAGAGCCCACTGCCCAGTCCAGAGAGAGAGAGAGAGAGAGCCCACTGCCCAGTCCAGAGAGAGAGAGAGAGAGAGCCCACTGCCCAGTCCAGAGAGAGAGAGAGAGCCCACTGCCCAGTCCAGAGAGAGAGAGAGAGGGCCCACTGCCCAGTCCAGAGAGAGAGAGAGAGACCCCACTGCCCAGTCCAGAGAGAGAGAGAGAGAGAGAGAGCCCACTGCCCAAACCAGAGAGCGAGAGAGAGCCCACTGCCCAGTCCAGAGAGAGAGAGGGAGAGCCCACTGCCCAGTCCAGAGAGAGAGAGAGAGAGAGAGAGAGCCCACTGCCCAGTCCAGAGAGAGAGAGAGAGCTCACTGCCCAGTCCAGAGAGAGAGAGAGAGAGAGAGCCCACTGCCCAGTCCAGAGAGAGAGAGAGAGAGAGCCCACTGCCCAGTCGAGAGAGAGCTCACTGCCCAGTCCAGAGAGAGAGAGAGAGAGCTCACTGCCCAGTCCAGAGAGAGAGAGAGAGCTCACTGTCCAGTCCAGAGAGAGAGAGTCAGAGAGAGAGAGAGAGCCCACTGCCCAGTCCAGAGAGCGAGAGAGAGAGAGAGAGCCCACTGCCCAGTCCAGAGAGAGAGCCCACTGCCCAGTCCAGAGAGAGAGAGAGCCCACTGCCCAGTCCAGAGAGAGCGAGAGAGAGAGCTCACTGCCCAGTCCAGAGAGAGAGAGAGCCCACTGCCCAGTCCAGAAAGAGAGAGAGAGAGAGCCCACTGCCCAGTCCAGAGAGAGAGAGAGAGAGAGAGAGAGCCCACTGCCCAGTCCAGAAAGAGAGAGAGAGAGAGAGCACACTGCCCAGTCCAGAGAGCGAGAGAGAGAGAGCCCACTGCCCAGTCCAGAAAGAGAGAGCGAGAGAGAGAGCCCACTGCTCAGTCCAGAGAGCGAGAGAGAGAGCCCACTTCCCAGTGCAGGGAGAGAGAGAGAGCCCACTGCCCAGTCCAGAGAGAGCGAGAGAGAGAGCTCACTGCCCAGTCCAGAGAGAGAGAGAGCCCACTGCCCAGTCCAGAAAGAGAGAGAGAGAGAGCCCACTGCCCAGTCCAGAGAGAGAGAGAGAGAGCCCACTGCCCAGTCCAGAGAGAGAGAGAGATAGAGAGAGCCCACTGCCCAGTCCAGAGAGAGATAGAGAGAGCCCACTGCCCAGTCCAGAGAGAGATAGAGAGAGCCCACTGCCCAGTCCAGAGAGAGAGAGAGAGCTCACTGCCCAGTCCAGAGAGAGAGAGAGCCCACTGCCCAGTCCAGAGAGACAGAGAGAGAGCCCACTGCCCAGTCCAGAGAGAGAGAGAGAGAGCCCACTGCCCAGTCCAGAGAGAGATAGAGAGAGCCCACTGCCCAGTCCAGAGAGAGAGAGAGAGCTCACTGCCCAGTCCAGAGAGAGAGAGAGAGCTCACTGCCCAGTCCAGAGAGAGATAGAGAGAGAGAGAGCCCACTGCCCAGTCCAGAGGGAGGGAGAGAGAGAGAGAGAGAGAGAGCCCACTGCCCAGTCCAGAGGGAAAGAGGGAGAGCCCACTCCCCAGTCCAGAGGGAGGGAGAGAGAGAGAGAGAGCCCACTGCCCAGTCCAGAGAGAGAGAGAGCGAGAGAGAGAGCCCACTGCCCAGTCCAGAGAGCGAGAGAGAGAGCCCACTGCCCAGTGCAGGGAGAGCGAGAGAGCCCACTGCCCAGTCGAGAGAGAGAGAGAGAGAGCCCACTGCCCAGTCCAGAGAGAGAGGGAGCCCACTGCCCAGTCCAGAGAGAGAGAGCCCACTGCCCAGTCCAGAGAGCGAGAGAGAGAGCCCACTGCCCAGTGCAGGGAGAGAGAGAGAGCCCACTGCCCAGTCCAGAGAGAGAGAGGGAGAGCCCACTGCCCAGTCCAGAGAGAGAGAGGGAGCCCACTGCCCAGTCCAGAGAGAGAGAGAGAGCTCACTGCCCAGTCCAGAAAGAGAGAGAGAGCTCACTGCCCAGTCCAGAAAGAGAGAGAGAGCCCACTGCCCAGTCCAGAAAGAGAGAGAGAGCCCACTGCCCAGTCCAGAGAGAGAGAGCCCACTGCCCAGTCCAGAGAGAGAGAGTGAGAGAGAGCCCACTACCCAGTCCAGAGAGAAAGAGAGAGCCCACTGCCCAGTGAAGAGAGCGAGAGAGAGAGAGAGAGCTCACTGCCCAGTCCAGAGAGAGAGAGAGCCCACTGCCCAGTCCAGAGAGAGAGAGAGAGAGAGAGCTCACTGCCCAGTCCAGAGAGAGAGAGAGAGAGAGCCCACTGCCCAGTCCAGAGAGAGAGAGAGAGTGAGAGACAACTGCCCAGCACAGAGAGAGAGAGAGAGCCCACTGCCCAATCCAGAGAGAGAGAGCCCACTGCCCAGTCCAGAGAGAGAGAGAGAGAGCCCACTGCCCAGTCCAGAGAGAGAGAGCCCACTGCCCAGTCCAGAGAGAGAGAGCCCTCTGCCCAGTCCAGAGAGAGAGAAAGAGAGAGCCCTCTGCCCAGTCCAGAGAGAGAGAGAGCCCACTGCCCAGTCCAGAGAGAGAGCCCACTGCCCAGTCCAGAGAGAGAGAGAGAGAGCCCACTGCACAGTCCAGAGAGAGAGAGAGAGAGAGAGCCCACTGCCCAGTCCACAGAGAGAGAGAGAGAGAGCCCACTGCCCAGTCCACAGAAAGAGAGAGAGAGAGCTCACTGCCCAGTCCAGAGAGAGAGTGAGAGAGCTCACTGCCCAGTCCAGAGAGAGAGAGCCCACTGCCCAGTCCATAGAGAGAGAGAGAGAGAGCCCACTGCCCAGTCCAGAGAGAGAGAGAGCCCACTGCCCAGTCCAGAGAGAGCGAGAGAGAGAGAGAGAGAGCTCACTGCCCAGTCCAGAGAGAGAGAGAGAGCTCACTGCCCAGTCCAGAGAGAGAGAGCCCACTGCCCAGTCCATAGAGAGAGAGAGCTCACTGCCCAGTCCAGAGAGAGAGAGAGAGCTCACTGCCCAGACCAGAGAGAGAGAGAGCCCACTGCCCAGTCCAGAGAGAGAGAGAGCGAGAGCCCACTGCCCAGTCCAGAGAGAGCGAGAGCCCACTGCCCAGTCCAGAGAGAGAGAAAGAGCCCACTGCCCAGTCCAGAGAGAGAGAGAGAGAGCCCACTGCCCAGTCCAGAGAGAGAAAGAGAGAGCCCACTGCCCAGTCCAGAAAGAGAGTGAGAGAGAGAGGGAGAGAGAGCCCACTGCCCAGTCCAGAGAGAGAGAGCCCACTGCGCAGTCCAGAGAGAGAGACAGAGAGAGCGAGAGAGAGAGAGCCCACTGCCCAGTCCACAGAGAGAGAGAGAGTGGGAGAGAGAGAGCTCACTGCCCAGTCCAGAAAGAGAGTGAGAGAGAGAGGGAGAGAGAGCCCACTGCCCAGTCCAGAGCGAGAGAGCCCACTGCCCAGTCCAGAGAGAGAGACAGAGAGAGCGAGAGAGGGAGAGCCCACTGCCCAGTCCACAGAGAGAGAGAGAGAGAGCTCACTGCCCAGTCCAGAGAGAGAGAGAGAGCCCACTGCCCAGTCCAGAGAGAGAGAGAGAGCCCACTGCCCAGTCCAGAGAGAGTGAGAGAGAGAGCCCACTGCCCAGTCCAGAGGGAGAGAGAGAGAGAGAGAGAGAGCCCACTGCCCAGTCCAGAGAGAGAGAGAGAGAGCCCACTGCCCAGTCCAGACAGAGAGAGAGAGAGAGAGCCCACTGCCCAGTCCAGAGAGAGAGAGAGAGAGAGAGAGAGCTCACTGCCCAGTCAAGAGAGCGAGAGAGAGAGAGAGAGCCCACTGTCCAGTCCAGAGGGAGAGAGAGAGAGAGAGAGAGCCCGCTGCCCAGTCCAGAGAGAGAGAGAGAGAGAGAGAGCCCACTGCCCAGTCCAGAGAGAGAGAGAGAGAGAGAGAGCCCACTGCCCAGTCCAGAGAGAGAGAGAGAGAGCCCGCTGCCCAGTCCAGAGAGAGAGAGAGAGAGAGAGAGCCCACTGCCCAGTCCAGAGAGAGAGAGCCCACTGCCCAGTCCAGAGAGAGAGAGAGAGAGCCCACTGCCCAGTCCAGAGAGAGAGAGAGAGAGAGCCCACTGCCCAGTCCAGAGAGAGAGAGAGCCCGCTGCCCAGTCCAGAGAGAGAGAGAGAGAGAGAGAGAGCCCACTGCCCAGTCCAGAGAGAGAGAGGGGTCCCACTGCCCAGTCCAGAGAGAGAGAGAGAGAGAGCCCACTGCCCAGTCCAGAGAGAGAGAGAGAGAGAGAGAGCCGACTGCCCAGTCCAGAGAGAGAGAAAGAGAGAGCGAGAGAGAGCCCACTGCCCAGTCCAGAGAGAGAGAGAGCCCACTGCCCAGTCCAGAGAGAGAGTGAGAGAGAGAGGGAGAGAGAGCCCACTGCCCAGTCCAGAGAGAGAGAGAGAGAGCCCACTGCCCAGTCCACAGAGAGAGAGAGAGAGAGAGAGCCCACTGCCCAGTCCAGAGAGAGAGAGAGAGGGCCCACTGCCCAGTCCAGAGAGAGAGACAGAGAGACCCCACTGCCCAGTCCAGAGAGAGAGAGAGAGAGAGAGAGCCCACTGCCCAAACCAGAGAGCGAGAGAGAGAGAGCCCACTGCCCAGTCCAGAGAGAGAGAGAGAGAGAGAGGGAGAGCCCACTGCCCAGTCCAGAGAGAGAGAGAGAGAGAGAGAGCCCACTGCCCAGTCCAGAGAGAGAGAGAGAGCTCACTGCCCAGTCCAGAGAGAGAGAGAGAGAGCCCACTGCCCAGTCCAGAGAGAGAGAGAGAGAGAGCCCACTGCCCAGTCCAGAGAGAGAGAGAGAGCTCACTGCCCAGTCCAGAGAGAGAGAGAGAGAGCCCACTGCCCAGTCCAGAGAGAGAGAGAGAGAGAGCCCACTGCCCAGTCGAGAGAGAGCTCACTGCCCAGTCCAGAGAGAGAGAGAGAGAGCTCACTGCCCAGTCCAGAGAGAGAGAGAGAGAGAGAGCTCACTGCCCAGTCCAGAGAGAGAGAGAGAGAGAGCCCACTGCCCAGTCCAGAGAGCGAGAGAGAGAGAGAGAGCCCACTGCACAGTCCAGAGAGAGAGAGAGAGCCCACTGCCCAGTCCAGAGAGAGAGAGAGCCCACTGCCCAGTCCAGAGAGAGCGAGAGAGAGAGCTCACTGCCCAGTCCAGAGAGAGAGAGAGCCCACTGCCCAGTCCAGAGAGAGAGAGAGAGAGAGAGAGAGAGCCCACTGCCCAGTCCAGAAAGAGAGAGAGAGAGAGAGCACACTGCCCAGTCCAGAGAGCGAGAGAGAGAGAGCCCACTGCCCAGTCCAGAGAGCAAGAGAGCCCACTGCCCAGTCCAGAGAGCGAGAGAGAGAGCCCACTGCCCAGTGCAGGGAGAGAGAGAGAGCCCACTGCCCAGTCCAGAGAGAGAGAGAGCCCACTGCCCAGTCCAGAGAGAGAGAGAGAGAGCCCACTGCCCAGTCCAGAGAGAGAGAGAGAGAGAGAGAGAGCCCACTGCCCAGTCCAGAGAGAGAGAGAGAGAGAGAGCCCACTGCCCAGTCCAGAGAGAGAGAGAGAGAGCCCACTGCCCAGTCCAGAGAGAGAGAGAGAGCTCACTGCCCAGTCCAGAGAGAGAGAGAGAGCTCACTGCCCAGTCCAGAGAGAGATAGAGAGAGCCCACTGCCCAGTCCAGAGGGAAAGAGAGAGAGCGAGAGCTCACTGCCCAGTCCAGAGGGCAAGAGAGAGAGCCCACTCCCCAGTCCAGAGTGAGGGAGAGAGAGAGAGAGAGAGCCCACTGCCCAGTCCAGAGAGAGAGAGAGCCCATTGCCCAGTCCAAAGAGAGAGAGAGAGCTCACTGCCCAGTCCAGGGAGCGAGAGAGAGAGAGCCCACTGCCCAGTCCAGAGAGAGAGAGAGAGAGAGAGAGAGCCCACTGCCCAGTCCAGAAAGAGAGAGAGAGAGAGAGAGCCCACTGCCCAGTCCAGAGAGAGAGAGAGAGACCACTGCCCAGTCCAGAGAGCAAGAGAGCCCACTGCCCAGTCCAGAGAGCGAGAGAGAGAGCCCACTGCCCAGTCCAGAGAGAGAGAGAGCCCACTGCCCAGTCCAGAGAGAGAGATAGAGAGAGCCCACTGCCCAGTCCAGAGAGAGAGAGAGAGAGAGCCCACTGCCCAGTCCAGAGAGAGAGAGAGAGCTCACTGCCCAGTCCAGAGAGAGAGAGAGAGCTCACTGCCCAGTCCAGAGAGAGAGAGAGAGCTCACTGCCCAGTCCAGAGAGAGATAGAGAGAGCCCACTGCCCAGTCCAGAGGGAAAGAGAGAGAGCGAGAGCTCACTGCCCAGTCCAGAGGGAGGGAGAGAGAGAGAGAGAGAGAGCCCACTGCCCAGTCCAGAGGGAAAGAGGGAGAGCCCACTCCCCAGTCCAGAGGGAGGGAGAGAGAGAGAGAGAGAGAGAGCCCACTGCCCAGTCCAGAGAGAGAGAGAGAGAGAGAGAGAGAGCCCACTGCCCAGTCCAGAGAGAGAGAGAGAGCTCACTGCCCAGTCCAGAGAGAGAGAGAGAGCTCACTGCCCAGTCCAGAGAGAGATAGAGAGAGCCCACTGCCCAGTCCAGATGGAAAGAGAGAGAGCGAGAGCTCACTGCCCAGTCCAGAGGGCAAGAGAGAGAGCCCACTCCCCAGTCCAGAGTGAGGGAGAGAGAGAGAGAGAGAGCCCACTGCCCAGTCCAGAGAGAGAGAGAGCCCATTGCCCAGTCCAGAGAGAGAGAGAGAGCTCACTGCCCAGTCCAGAGAGAGAGAGAGAGAGCCCACTGCCCAGTCCAGAGAGAGAGAGAGACAGAGAGAGAGCTCACTGCCCAGTCCAGAGAGAGAGAGAGACAGAGAGAGAGCTCACTGCCCAGTCCAGAGAGCGGGAGAGAGAGAGAGAGCCCACTGCCCAGTCCAGGGAGCGAGAGAGAGAGAGCCCACTGCCCAGTCCAGAAAGAGAGAGAGAGAGAGAGAGCCCACTGCCCAGTCCAGAGAGAGAGAGAGAGAGAGAGAGCCCACTGCCCAGTCCAGAGAGAGAGAGAGAGAGAGAGAGAGAGACCACTGCCCAGTCCAGAGAGAGAGAGAGAGCTCACTGCCCAGTCCAGAGAGAGAGAGAGAGCTCACTGCCCAGTCCAGAGAGAGATAGAGAGAGCCCACTGCCCAGTCCAGAGGGAAAGAGAGAGAGCGAGAGCTCACTGCCCAGTCCGGAGGGAGGGAGAGAGAGAGAGAGAGAGAGAGCCCACTGCCCAGTCCAGAGGGAAAGAGGGAGAGGCCCACTCCCCAGTCCAGAGGGAGGGAGAGAGGGAGAGCCCACTCCCCAGTCCAGAGGGAGGGAGAGAGAGAGAGAGAGAGAGAGAGCCCACTGCCCAGTCCAGAGAGAGAGAGAGAGAGAGAGAGAGAGAGAGCCCACTGCCCAGTCCAGAGAGAGAGAGAGAGAGCCCACTGCCCAGTCCAGAGAGAGAGAGCGAGAGAGAGAGCCCACTGCCCAGTCCAGAGAGCGAGAGAGAGAGCCCACTGCCCAGTCCAGAGAGCGAGAGAGAGAGCCCACTGCCCAGTGCAGGGAGAGAGAGAGCCCACTGCACAGTCCAGAGAGAGAGGGAGCCCACTGCCCAGTCCAGAGAGAGAGAGCCCACTGCCCAGTCCAGAGAGCGAGAGAGAGAGCCCACTGCCCAGTGCAGGGAGAGAGAGAGAGCCCACTGCCCAGTCCAGAGAGAGAGAGCTCACAGCTCAGTCCAGAGAGAGGGAGAGCCCACTGCCCAGTCCAGAGAGAGAGAGGGAGCCCACTGCCCAGTCCAGAGAGAGAGAGAGAGAGAGCCCACTGCCCAGTCCAGAAAGAGAGAGAGAGCCCACTGCCCAGTCCAGAAAGAGAGAGAGAGCCCACTGCCCAGTCCAGAAAGAGAGAGAGAGCCCACTGCCCAGTCCAGAAAGAGAGAGGGAGCCCACTGCCCAGTTTGGAGAGAGAGAGGGAGCCCACTGCCCAGTCCAGAGAGAGAGAGCCCACTGCCCAGTCCAGAGAGAGAGAGTGAGAGAGAGCCCACTGCCCAGTCCAGAGAGAAAGAGAGAGCCCACTGCCCAGTCCAGAGAGAGAGGGAGCCCACTGCCCAGTGAAGAGAGCGAGAGAGAGAGAGAGAGCTCACTGCCCAGTCCAGAGAGAGAGAGAGCCCACTGCCCAGTCCAGAGAGAGAGACAGAGAGAGAGAGAGAGAGAGAGTGAGAGACAACTGCCCAGCACAGAGAGAGAGAGAGAGAGCCCACTGCCCAATGCAGAGAGAGAGAGCCCACTGCCCAGTCCAGAGAGAGAGAGAGAGAGAGCCCACTGCCCAGTCCAGAGAGAGAGAGCCCTCTGCCCAGTCCAGAGAGAGAGAAAGAGAGAGCCCAATGCCCAGTCCAGAGAGAGAGAGAGCCCTCTGCCCAGTCCAGAGAGAGAGAGAGCCCACTGCCCAGTCCAGAGAGAGAGCCCACTGCCCAGTCCAGAGAGAGAGAGAGAGAGCCCACTGCACAGTCCAGAGAGAGAGAGAGAGAGAGAGCCCACTGCCCAGTCCAGAGAGAGAGAGAGCGAGAGAGAGAGCCCACTGCCCAGTCCACAGAGAGAGAGAGAGAGCCCACTGCCCAGTCCACAGAGAGAGAGAGAGAGAGAGAGCTCACTGCCCAGTCCAGAGAGAGAGTGAGAGAGCTCACTGCCCAGTCCATAGAGAGAGAGAGAGCCCACTGCCCAGTCCATAGAGAGAGAGAGAGCCCACTGCCCAGTCCAGAGAGAGAGAGAGCCCACTGCCCAGTCCAGAGAGAGAGAGAGAGAGAGAGAGAGCTCACTGCCCAGTCCAGAGAGAGAGAGAGAGCTCACTGCCCAGTCCAGAGAGAGAGAGCCCACTGCCCAGTCCATAGAGAGAGAGAGCTCACTGCCCAGTCCAGAGAGAGAGAGAGAGCTCACTGCCCAGACCAGAGAGAGAGAGAGCCCACTGCCCAGTCCAGAGGGAAAGAGAGAGAGCCCACTGCCCAGTCCAGAGAGAGAGAGAGCGAGAGCCCACTGCCCAGTCCAGAGAGAGAGAGAGCCCACTGCCCAGTCTTGAGAGAGAGAAAGAGCCCACTGCCCAGTCCAGAGAGAGAGAGAGAGAGCCCACTGCCCAGTCCAGAGAGAGAAAGAGAGAGCCCACTGCCCAGTCCAGAAAGAGAGTGAGAGAGAGAGGGAGAGAGAGCCCACTGCCCAGTCCAGAGAGAGAGAGCCCACTGCGCAGTCCACAGAGAGAGAGAGAGTGGGAGAGAGAGAGCTCACTGCCCAGTCCAGAAAGAGAGTGAGAGAGAGAGGGAGAGAGAGCCCACTGCCCAGTCCAGAGCGAGAGAGCCCACTGCCCAGTCCAGAGAGAGAGAGAGCGAGAGAGAGAGAGCCCACTGCCCAGTCCACAGAGAGAGAGAGAGAGAGAGGGAGAGCCCACTGCCCAGTCCACAGAGAGAGAGAGAGAGAGAGAGAGAGCTCACTGCCCAGTCCAGAGAGAGAGAGAGAGAGCCCACTGCCCAGTCCAGAGAGAGAGAGAGAGCCCACTGCCCAGTCCAGAGAGAGTGAGAGAGAGAGCCCACTGCCCAGTCCAGAGAGAGAGAGAGAGCCCACTGCCCAGTCCAGAGAGAGAGAGCCCACTGCCCACTCCAGAGAGAGAGAGAGCCCACTGCCCACTCCAGAGAGAGAGAGAGAGAGCCCACTGCCCACTCCAGAGAGAGAGAGAGAGAGCCCACTGCCCACTCCAGAGAGAGAGAGAGAGAGCCCACTGCCCAGTCCAGAGAGAGAGCGAGAGAGAGAGAGAGCCCACTGCCCACTCCAGAGGGAGAGAGAGAGAGCCCACTGCCCACTCCAGAGAGAGAGAGAGAGCCCACTGCCCACTCCAGAGAGAGAGGGAGAGCCCACTGCCCACTCCAGAGAGAGAGAGAGAGAGCCCACTGCCCAGTCCAGAGAGAGAGAGAGAGCCCACTGCCCAGTCCAGAGAGAGAGAGAGAGCTCACTGCCCAGTCCAGAGAGAGAGAGAGAGACAGAGAGGGCCCACTGCCCAGTCCAGAGAGAGAGAGAGAGAGAGAGGGCCCACTGCCCAGTCCAGAGAGAGAGAGAGACAGAGAGGGCCCACTGCCCAATCCAGAGAGAGAGAGAGAGAGAGGGGTCCCACTGCCCAGTCCAGAGAGAGAGCGAGAGAGCCCACTGCCCAGTCCAAAGAGCGAGAGAGAGAGAGAGAGCCCACTGCCCAGTCCAGAGAGAGAGAGAGAGAGACAGAGAGGGCCCACTGCCCAGTCCAGAGAGAGAGAGAGAGAGAGAGAGAGAGAGAGCCCACTGCCCAGTCCAGAGAGAGAGAGAGAGAGAGCTCACTGCCCAGTCCAGAGAGAGAGAGAGCCCACTGTCCAGTCCAGAGAGAGAGCCCACTGCCCAGGCCAGAGAGAGAGAGAGAGAGAGAGCCCACTTCCCAGGCCAGAGAGAGAGAGAGAGCCCACTGCCCAGTCCAGAGAGAGAGAGAACCCACTGCCCAGTCCAGAGAGAGAGAGAGAGAGAGCTCACTGCCCAGTCCAGAGAGAGAGAGAGAGAGAGCCCACTGCCCAGTCCAGAGAGAGAGAGAGAGAGAGAGCCCACTGCCCAGTCCAGAGAGAGAGAGAGAGAGCGCCCACTGCCCAGTCCAGAGAGAGAGAGAGCCCACTGCCCAGTCCAGAGAGAGAGCCCACTGCCCAGGCCAGAGAGAGAGAGCCCACTTCCCAGGCCAGAGAGAGAGAGAGAGCCCACTGCCCAGTCCAGAGAGAGAGAGAGAGAGAGAACCCACTGCCCAGTCCAGAGAGAGAGAGAGAGAGATCCCACTGCCCAGTCCAGAGAGAGAGAGAGAGAGCGCCCACTGCCCAGTCCAGAGAGTGAGAGAGCCCACTGCCCAGTCCAGAGAGAGAGAGAGAGAGAGTCCACTGCCCAGTCCAGAGAGAGAGAGAGAGAGTCCACTGCCCAGTCCAGAGAGAGAGAGAGCTCACTGCCCAGTCCAGAGAGAGAGAGAGAGAGCGAGAGAGAGAGAGAGAGAGAGAGAGAGCCCACTGCCCAGTCCAGAATGAGAGAGAGAGTGAGAGAGCCCACTGCCCAGTCCAGAGAGAGAGAGTCCACTGTCCAGTCCAGAGTGAGTGAGAGAGAGAGAGCCCACTGCCCAGTCCAGAGAGAGAGAGAGAGCCCACTGCTCAGTCCAGAGAGAGAGCCCACTGCCCAGTCCAGAGAGAGAGAGAGAGAGAGCCCACTGCCCAGTCGAGAGAGAGACAGAGAGAGAGCCCACTGCACAGTCCAGAGAGAGAGAGAGAGGGAGAGAGAGAGAGCCCACTGCCCAGTCCAGAGAGAGAGAGAGCCCACTGC